>NC_069124.1:22805988-23053488 GCF_026914265.1 Mya arenaria | reverse complement strand
GCGTTATCATAATCGTACTGTCACATCGTACTGTCACGTTATTATAATCGTATTGTCGCGTTATCATCATCGTACTCTCGCGTAATCATCATCGTATTGTCGCGTTATTATCATCGTACTCTCGCGTAATTATCATCATACCGTCGCGTTATTATCATCGTACTGTCGCGTAATCATAATCGTATTGTCGCGTTATCTTAATCGTACTGTCGCGTTATCATAATCGTACAGTTGCGTTATCATCATCGTACTGTCACGCTATCATAATCGTACTGTCGCGTTATCATCATCGTACTTTCGCGTTATCATTATCGTACTGGCACGTTATCACAATCGTATTGTCGCGTTACCATAATCGTACTGTCACGTTATCATAATCGTACTGTCGCGTTATCATAATCGAACTGTCGCGTTATCATAATCGTACTGTCACGTTATCATAAACGTACTGTCACATTGTACTGTCACGTTATCATAATCGCACTGTCGCGTTATCATAATCGTACTGTCACATCGTACTGTCACGTTATTATAATCGTATTGTCGCGTTATCATCATCGTTCTCTCGCGTAATCATAATCGTATTGTCGCGTTATTATCATCGTACTCTCGCGTAATTATCATCATACTGTCGCGTTATTATCATCGTACTGTCGCGTAATCATAATCGTATTGTCGCGTTATCTTAATCGTACTGTCGAGTTATCATAATCGTACAGTCGCGTTATCATCATCGTACTGTCACGCTATCATAATCGTACTGTCACGTTATCATAATCATACTGTCACGTTATCATAATCGTACTGTCACACGTTATCATTATCCAGCAATCGCCGTCTAAAGCGGAAAAGTAAAACCTGTTAAGATTAAAAATCTGATACACATTCATGCGGATTTATAAATTGGAATCATAGATCATACCCTGAACCCGACATTTTGTCGCATGAAGGCGTAAGTATTATATGCGCATCAAAAGGAAATAACACGATGTCGCTTTATCATCATCGTACTGTCGCGTTTTCATCATCGTTCTATTGAGTGTATCGAATCAAATCAACAATTTCTCAGGCGGTGGTCCTGACGGACCCCCGTAAAATATCGTTGAACGAACCTGAATACTTTTAATATGTCTGATAATGTTAAACATAAAACTGTAGCGGTTAGGTATGTAATACACCTTTGAATTAGTCTTAACATATTTATTTTATAACGATTGTGAAACAAGTTAATACAACATATTAATCACTCTCGTTGGCACTATTTTAAACGGGAGTATGGTCTTGTGTTGTTGGGGAAAGCGGAGAACCCACTTGTCCGGATTGGTAACCACAAACCAAACTCACATGCGCCCAAGCCGTGAATCAAACCCGAGTCGCCTAGGTGAGAAGCGAATGCGCTAACCGGACAAATTCGAATTGATTAAAAACTCATGTGCATTTCACTGTGCAGACAGAAACGCGACGTGTTGACAGGTTTTTTTTGTTATTTTTTTTTTGTGTTTTTGTATTTTTTAAAGTAACGAATCAGCTAACCTTGTTTTACTTTTTTAATTCAATCCTACATCTTTAAATGAAATCCCGCTTTTTCCTAAAGTGTCGTATCAGCTTTAACACTAAGTGGCATGTGGCCTAAAATTATGCCACTTCTCTTCAGATGTAAACGAGAAGTCAGTCTTGTTATCCGACATGAAATAACTATGAATTATGGAGTTAAATCCCTTAACAAGATTGTGCACAAAACGCAATCTCATCCCTTACCATAAAACAAAAATAATTATCATATTTCTCAAAAACACTGTTCGTGCCCGTCTCAATGAGAAAGATAAAGTTTGGAAGGCTTGAAGTGAAACTAATAAATGAAATAAACCTTGATTAAGTCACCTCATTCATCAATGCAACGCGAGACCTTGGATTGAAATATTTATATCAATTTCCATTTCTTTGATATTCAAGTTAAGCCGGCTTTTAACCAGCATTGTGCATGCTAGATAAAATGTACAATTATTAAGTGCTTGCATTTTTCTGTTTCTAATTGAATGATGTGATTGTTTTGGCGACTAATGGTAATGGTATTGGATTTTTTCTTACTGCCAAAAAACTTGGTAAATTTATTGTTTTAATTTTCGGTAGCGAAATATATAAAAACTATGAAAACGTTGTTATCAATTGATAAGGAAGGAAATATACCAAACTGCGAAATAACGTTTTTTTTTTTTATAATTGGGTGCTCGATGACGCATATATTTAACTTCACTTATATAGTAAATTAACACAAAAGAAAACAAAGTGTTCCCGCAGAATCGGAAATTTTAATATGTACTTAGATATATTGCATAGAGGAATTTAATGCTTTAGACATTCAAGTGACATGTTAGCCCACTCAATCATAGTTTTTTCTCTCTTTTTGTTTGCATTACTTTTGATGTGTTTTAGAGTACTTAATCTGATTAAATAGTTTTAAAGCTTCCTTGTTCCTATGTACGCTTCCTGATGCAAATACAGGAAAAAGGCTAATACTATTATGAGTAGTGTTTTTATTTCGCTCAACATAAAGTTCATTGGGGGTGTATCCAAATAACTACTACTACTACTACTACGTCTACTACTACTACTACTACTACTACTACTACTACTACTACTACTACTACTACTACTACTACTACTACTACTACTACTACTACTACTACTATTACTACTACTACTACTACTACTACTACTACTACTACTACTACTACTACTACTACTACTACTACTACTACTACTACTACTACTACTACTACTACTACTACTACTACTATTATTACTACTACTACTACTACTACTACTACTACTACTACTACTACTACTACTACTACTACTACTACTACTACTACTACTACTACTACTACTACTACTACTTCTACTACTTCAACAACGTGTCAATCGTCAGTGTCCAGACTGATGAACTGTCCAGACGGATGGTTAAAAGTTGTTTCGTCTCGATAATCATAATATGGTAACGGGTTGTTTTGTTAACCAACAAGGTTTGAATGTGTGTTCTAATGTGTAATGTGAGCAGACGCATGGTATCAATCTAAATAAAACGTAGCGTACCTGCTTAAAATATGAGATAGGGCACAAAATAGACCCATAATATGAAAGCTTTAAATATATTGTAACGCCTATAAGAAAATAGTTACAGTGGTTACACTGGTTATTGTAAGTCGTGTGTGCTGAAAATTGTGTTACAACCGGTATCATCTAACATTATCATAAAAACGACGAGTTACAATAATTTATAGCAAAGTTTTTGAAAGGTTTGAAAAAGTGTTTATTGCTATCTTAAATATCGGGTTACGCGGTTACATTGGTTACAACTGTTTTCATCGGTTACATCGAAAATTGTCATCAACAATCGAGATTACATGTCGACATCTGAACAGACATCTGACATCCGACATCTGAGTTATGCGGTTACATAAGTTACAATGAGTTACAGCAAAGTTTTTGAAAAGTTGTAAGAAAATGTGTGTTTTCTTCTATCTCAAATAACGGGTTACGCGGTTACATTTATAACAACCGGTTTCATCGGTTAATTTCTAAAGTTCAACATCAAAAATCGAGTTTAAGGTCGACATCTAATCAGAGTTATGCGGTTACAATGAGTTACAGCAAAATTTTAGAAAAGTTGGTTACAACCGGTTACATTGGTTACATCAAAAATTTTCAAAGTTCAACATCAAAAATTGAGTTTTTATGTCGTCATCTGATCAGATTTATGCGGTTACAATAGTTACAATGAGTTACGGCAAAGCTTTTGAAAGGTCTGAAAAAGTGTGTTTTTTTCTCAAATATCGGGTTACGCGGTTACATTGGTTACTACTGGTTACAACGGTTTCCTCAAAAATTGTCGTCAAATATCGAGGTTTCAGGATGACATCTGATCAGAGTTATGCGATTCTATTAGTTACAATGAGTTACAACAAAGTGTTTGAAAAGTTTGAAAAAGTGTTTTCTTCTATGTCAAATATCGGGTTACGCGGTTACATTGCTTACAACTATTTTCATCGGTTACATCCAAAATTTACAAAGTTCAACATCAAAAATCGAGTTTTTAGGTTGGCATCTGATCAGAGTTATGCGGTTATATAAGTTACAATTAGTCATACGAAAGTTTTTGAAAAGTTTGAAAAAGTGTTTTGTTCTATCTCAAATAACGGGTTACGCGGTTACATTGGTTACAACCGGTTGCATTGGTTACAACCGGTTACATCGGTTACATCGAAAATTTTCATAAAAGTCGAGTTTTCAGGTTGACATCTGATCAGAGTAATGCGGTTTCATTAGTTACAATGAGTTCCAGCAAAGTTTTTGAAAAGTTTGAAAAAGCGTTTTTTTCTATCTGAAATATTGGGTTACGCGGTTACAGTGGTTACAACTGGTTACATCGGTTTCATCGAAAATTATCATCAAATTGTAAAACAATAATTAAGTTTATTGTAAATATATGTTTGAACCTTTTTTAATTTTAATATCACAAGTATACGTGTAATGCATACAATTGAACGTGCTTAAGTTGTTACGCCATCTTGTTTTACAAAACTTTACAATGTAGCCTTGTATCTTATGTTGCTTTCAATTAATAAAATTAAATATTTATGGCTCAAAACCTCTGTGTAAACAACAAATTAGCTAAAATGTCAATTTCAAAGCAAACATATTATGGTCACTGTTAGTATCAGTAAATCTAGTAGATCTAATAGTTAAGATGGGTATCGAAACCAAGTATAAAAATAACATTTAATCTCTTATCTAAATAGTATAATTGTCAGTAAAAATCAAAGGAATTCTATTAACTTCTACTAAGCCTTGGCCTAGATAAATATTGGAGTATTTTATCTTGTCCCTGTTTTATCGACTTGAATATTAATGTGAAACAACTCATATCAGTTGTTATCTGTATGTTTAAGTTTGTTTCAGATATAGCTTTAAATATTGGCGACTGAACATCCTTGTCGGATTAGATTTTATAGGTTTGAAATGTGCTGCTGGATTAATAGGACTATTGTGTAGACAAGCTGGTGTTCATCAATGGTGCATGCTCAGGTAAGGACTTTTCAATTAGTTACCTCAGCTTTTACTAATGTGTATGTCACTTTTTTAACGTTTTCAAACTGTGTCCAAATTATTCTATACTTTCCAATTATATCAAATTTTTACCAAATAAATGTATGTTCTATCTCATCCCTCATACATGAATCATGATTTATAAATGCCTAATCAGACGTTTTATTAATGAGTGACTGTGTTTGTATTTGTGAGTGAGTGAGTGACAAATTTTGCATGTTGTCGTGCAACAATTAAATTTTAGGTGGCTGGTCTGTTATCGGCCCCCTCTACCTTATAGAAAACAATAACAAAATAATATTAAGGAATTAATCAAATAAATAGATGCACAAGACTACTGGGTCGATGAAATTACTGAAAAGCCTCTTTTCATAAGTATATACATACATTTGAGTGTTCGAGTAGGGTTTGAGGGGCTGAGGTTTTTACTATTTTGTGTTGGGTGGGTGGATATCGTGCTTAGGGGACGGGCGGGGAAACAGAGGAGATGGGACGCTTAAATGGTGTCGAATGCTACTATTATTTCCGGAAAGCACTGACAGTTTCTTTATATATATATATTGATCATTGAGCTCGGATGGTTGGAGGATGAATGGATTTGGTTCATACTATATTTTGTTGGGAGGGGGGAAAAACAATCAGTGAGTAAGACCCACTTACCTCGCTCACTCCGAGAGATAAAGTCGACGATCGCTGGTTTTATCCGATGGTACAACTGTTGTTCTCGCTTGAAATCTTGAAAGCTGAGTTCTTCCGGGTTGATCATTTACCGCGGAGTTTTATAAAAGGGTTGCATTAGAAATCGTCCGATTCATTACCCTGCGGCGGAACTCCGCATCTGAGGAGATAAACAAGAAATAATGGTTCAGAAGCTAATCGTTTAAATCCTTATGTACATCTTAAATCGCATGACGTTTTTACTAGTGATTTATTTGTATATGTGTTTGTAAACGCCAAAACATATTGTCTTGACTTGTTAATACAACATTGAATCATTGATATATTGCCTCTGCTTGTATTTCATTGTAAAACAATTGACATTTTACCAATTGTGAAACATAACCCTTTATGTTATGTGCGTGATCAATACAATGTAGCGTATAATTATATGATAGTTATTATTGGTGGTTAAAAATAGCTAGTGACGTTTTGGGCAATTTTCCACAGAAGTTGAGGCAAAAAGGCCTTTAACCATGCGCGGTGAACTATGAACGCATGTTTGACCCCATTCACTTTCAATTTTGATTTTCCGGAAATATTCAAATAATAACCTAGCCGGTTTCGTATGTAATGTATTTATCAATAATCCTTGTTTATCAAAATAAAATGCCATTATTCAGTCATGGTGTGATCAAACATTGTAAACAAGAGCAAAAGTCACGCTCGGATATGCATTGGTGAATGAGACTGCATTTCTTGACGTACGCTAATTTCATGCAAACGTTTTAAAGTATACCAAATTCTCTGAAGTTGATCTGTAAAGCAATCACTCTCTGAGAGCCTAAAATCCAAACTCCGCGGAACGCAAAATCTACTATTTCATTGTCTTGGCCGTTTGATTGCGAAAAATCGGTGGAGGGAATGGAAAGTACGTCTAAATCAATGAGCGTACTGTATATCGTGTATGTGTGAGGGGAGGAGGGGGAGGCTGAGTCTGTTCGTTTATTTCGTTCAACCACATAATACTTACCACAAAATCCAAGCATTGAATTTAAAGCCCTTACAAACAATACACAAGTCAATTGTACGAGTTAATAAGTTGTTGACAAGATCGGTAAGACATTTTAACGAAACACTTGAAACGTTAATAAGAAATATATAAAATAAAACATGCTTACGTTTCTAGGCTATTAAAATGTGAACATTGCCGAAATATAGTGTTGTTTTATTAAAATTTAATTAACTTGTTCATTCAATCTTTTAATCACAGCATTGTGACTCATAGATTTAGACAGTACAGACTAAGTACTGTTTTGTTTTTGTGTGTTATGGGTCATTATGCAGATCGTTCAGAATATTCAAAATGGCAGCGCTCGCTGGCATAACTTATTTCAACTATTGATTATCAAGTATAACATTTTTAACAATGTATTATTCCAAACAAATGTAGTAGATCGATGCTTAACATTAATGTTCATAATTGTAAATGCAATTTCATAGATAAACTGACGAATGAAAATATTGTTGCACTTTTAAATGTGAGATCTACGTTCTGGAATGCTAAACGCAAAGTTGTGTTTTTTTCGTAATAACAGAACAGAACAGAACAGTTTTTTATTCATGTAAACTACATAGTTTCCTGTGATATATAAATACGTTTAAACAAATCAAACTATAAGACATAAGGTAATAGCACATAGGATGGATCTTATAAGGAATATGTTCACTTTACAAATAATATTGGTGTAAAGAGTGTAAATAGTAACATAATGAGAATAGTGGTATGAATCTTAGATAAAATATATCATTGCATTAAATGTACTGAACGTGCCTTTGAAGCTTCATATACTATTTATACATACATATATATATATTTACTTAGCATAAATATATCAGATTTATTTTCTGATGACAATAACTGTAGTTTAAACATACTAGGTCGTAGTCTATAATGACGCTTAATATATTTCTCTCTTGTTTGTTGGTAAAAAGGACAAATAAGGATAAAAGTGGAATTCATCTTAAATAACATTTGTGTTACAAATCTGGCATACACGTAAAGGTCTCTCTCTTTTATTGTTTTGCCATACATTCCTGTATGGACTCTTAGACTATGAACAGACGCTCGTTGTCGTGTAAGGGCAACTCTTAGTGGTCTTGAAATAATATTTTCTCAATACGGTTCAATATCAAGTGAACTTTTGACATGAACAAATAAGGTCAGTACACCATTTTCTTTTATGCCTGCGTGCCATTTTTGCAAAAATTCATCAATTACGCTTTGCTTAAACAAAGGAATAAACGCATCAGTATCAACATTGACTACATTTCCATAAACTTTTAAAAATCCATACCTAGCTAACATTTGCTTTACGTTAGCAAGCCAGTTTGGTTTACTATTCTCAACACTCAAATGGTTATTCGATATCATAGCCTTTAAAATAATGTCCGTTTGACATAACTTGAACCAAAACTTAGTTATTTTAGTATAACTATATACATACAGTGGAAAACGCCCTTATTCTCTGTATACAGCAACGTTGCCAGTATATTGTCTAACACCAAGTAATGCTCTAAAACATTTAAGATGAATATTTTCTAAATGTTTAGACGTACTTAAGCCCAACACTTCACAACCAAATGAAACAATATGGGAAACAAACGCATCGAATAACTGTAACGCTACTTTTGGCATAGTCTGGTATTGTTTAAGCTTGCTTAACAACGTTTTCATTGTTTTCAATGCCTTTCCGTGCAAAGCCTGCATATTAAGATTTAAATTACCAGTATAATTTAATGTGCCCCGAGATAATTAAAATAATTTACAACCTCGACGTTTCATTACCAATTATCCCTAACTCTTTTCTTTTAAGCCACCTCTTTTTCTAAATACCACTAGTTTCGTCTTAGCAACGTTTATTTCTATGCAAGTGTTTATACACTAGTCAAAAAGTATATCCAACAAGGTTTGTATATCTTGTGGTGACGTGCCCAGAATACACATATCGTCTGCTAACAATAAAAGTATAAGAGATAACTCATTAATGTCTGTGCCACAATCTGTCCTATTTTGTAAATATAGCTCTAGATCCTTGATGTACAACGAACACTTTATCGGATGAATAATCTCCCCCTGCCTTAAGCCTAATGCAATGACAAAGTATTCTGAATATCCATCACATCCTTTTACACATGAGTTAACATATTGATACATATTACGTATGAGTCTCAATATTTTACCATTCAGACCAAATTTATTAGACTTAAACCACAACGCATTTATATATCGAGTCAAAACAGCGTTTCAAATAATAAAAACAAAAATACAAACGTTTATTTACATTTAAATCGTGTTCGATAATGGAATGGAGATTAAAGACAGCCGAAAAATTGTCTACATCATATTCCTTTATCAATGAAACATAGTTTGAATCCTACCGTTTACTAACACTTCAAGTCCATTACAATTCCCAACACACGTAATATGATAATCATTCTAAACAAAACCTATGTGAAAAACTACAAACAAGCTCAATAGACAGAATTTTAAACATAAACCCCATTTAATGGCACTGGGTAAACGCCATAGACATAGAACAAACAAAAAATCTTAATAATAATCAAACTAGTTGTTCATTTAAGCCCGCAGAACATGCAGAGGCGGTGGGCGTAGCAAGACATATCGATATTGTGTAGCTTATTGTGGAGTTGAAAAATGGGCACAATACAAAAAAGACATAGCTATAACAGTCTAGTGTTCCGTGGTATACTTCATTTGCACATTACATACCTCCTTTCATCAGTTGACTGAACATTAACTTGATTGTTGTCCATCGCCGATTTGTTTTCAGCAGAGATTGACCAGTGCATGTGCAAAGAGGGTACCGTTTCAGTAGATTTCGCAAAGAGGGTACCGATATGGATACGCACCGTGTAGTTCTGATGATGTTAATATTGACGTTTTTGTTAAGCAGTTTTAGGAAAACTTATTAATATCAAATGTTTCACATTTCAGTTTATTCAATTATGACGAGTTTACATTGATATATTAACAATTAAATGGTTGCTCGTTCTCAATTACCGAAATTCAGAAAACTATTTCAAAACGAAAAATAAACAAAATTTCTTATATGCAAAATTTTGTTGCAGATTCTTCCATTTACATTAAGTAATTCAATTCTTCTCATCTAGTTGAGGTTATTATATACATGACAAATGAATTAATACCAATTCTTGGTGTATGGGCGTCATGGTTTCTAGTTTCAAGGAATGTGATCGTGCTTGTACTTCAAATTATAGAGGCATTACTTCGATTATTATCATTGAAAAACTTTTTTCATTACCTTAAGGGAATACAATTAGCAAATGGTTTGAAAGAGACAACATGTTTAACTCATCGCAACTTTGGTTAAGAGATAATCATAGTACCACGAATTATATTTGTTGATTAACAAACTATGCACACTGGTACATGTTGTAAAATTATTGATATTCTTCAATATATTTATCAAAATCTAAAATATTGTTTTGTTTGTCATATTCGAATGTATTCTAAGGTTTTTGATGTTACTCTTCGGGAAAGACAAGGTGAACCTTTTGTTTAAATGATTTATTTATCACATAAGAGACTGTATAGACCTTACCGAAAAGGGCTTACGTTGGCTTTCAATGTTTATGCTACTGTTTGCTGACAATATTACCTTATTTACTACCAGGACGGAAAGTTAAAAGTTACAACTTGATATTATATATCAATATTTATGCAAATGGGGTTTAAAGATTAATTGGAATAGAAATAAAGTATGTGTATTTGAGAAAAGAAAAGGCAATTGCATATTTAAATGGTCGATCAATGTCAATCTCTATATGATTCACTTGTTGTACCAATTCTATATGGCGCAGAAGTATGGGGACTGCAAAAACAAATAAATATTACAAGCTGCACTACAAGGTTTGTAAATTGTTCTTAAGAGTTCGCCATACGACAATGCATGTAGCTGTTTTGAGTTAGCTGTATAGATTTCCAGTATAGGTTATATGCAAACAATGAGTTGTAAACTTTTGGGCAAAGATTATGAAAAACATGATTCACTAATATACACCATTTATATTGAACACATAAATATGTATAATGATAGGTATGCCAAAAGTCATTAATAGAGTATTAATATTCATGTATAGATTTGATAATATTTTGTGAAAGCTGTTCTAGATGAACTTGGTTATGAGCATATTATTATATGAGTTTCATGTTTATCTTAATTATGTAGCTAACATTTTGCAATGATCGCGAGATCAGTATGTACAACAATGGAATGATATATTGTGTAAGCAGTCCAAAAAGTGTTATAGGACTTTCAAATGCTGTCAAGATTTTCGTGACTGAATATATGCCGTGAAGCTGTCGAGCCCTATTATCTTGGTGCTATTCGGGTCGGTCGTAAGGTGTCCGTGACTTACGTTTCAGCAGTCAACGCAATTGCGTACGAAGAATTACGTACAGCTAATCGTTTCATTAGCCCAAACTTCTATAACTCTACCCTAGTTTCTGCAACCCCAGATCCATATTGATGTTCTAAGTGTCTCAGAACCTTTTCGGCGCAAGGTTGCACCTATTGTATCACGTCAATGTTCAGAACGACTCTGGACCCCGATAACGGAAATACCGACTACATGTATCTGTTTGATGACAAAACGATCTTTTACTGCTTCTCTGTCGCTGGATGTTTGCTCTACAAAGATTGCACTGCTCTAAGGGTTAAAACAGAACATAATATCCCATATGTATTACATTACATTTAGTGATGTGGATAATTATATATATATCGGTCATATAACTTTTTTAAATGTCCAAAGGCAAGACACAGATTTGCCAATGAAACGGAGTATTTTTTCAAATTTTAGCAACTATTTCACATATTTATTGAACAAAGTTCCGTTTGGTACAGAAGGGTTAATCACTCTGTAAATCTAATGCAGGTTCGCGAAAAGAAGCATTAAGTTACCAAAATCATTATAACAATCACATATTTTAAAGTAACTACCAGATGATGAGAGCGGTCTAAAATTTCAAAACTGTTACAGTAAATTTCAACAATCCAAGATTCTTTTTTAATCATTTGGTAGTTACTTCAAAAGAGAATTATCGATATATATATTTAACTCATGTTTTACATATGCATGACACCTCTGAGTGGGCATAAAAATGTAGTCACGGATATTGTATGGATTACTTTGAGTTCAAGGTAAACTAAGCGTCATCATTTTATTTTTGTTTTAATTTACTAACACGTTCTCCAACAAATTGAACTTTAATGATGTGCTAGTCTTCTCGAATTGACAACTTTTAGACGATTAATTTTTAAAACCGTTACAGTGAAATATCACTTCAATTTCATCGATAATTCTTTATTAATCACCTTTCCGGATCGCATTGTACTTCAAATTGAGCATTTAAGTACATATTAAAGTCATTCACTGCGTCCACTGCTTTATAAAACATATATTACACACGCACAAAATGCGTGATATATAATTATTTTAATAAGGAGGAAGTGAATGTGGTTATTGTTTATCATTAACAGTATTGAATACAACAACTGACGTTAACGCAACTATCGTGGACTAGCTCCATGGACCATCAGGCCATTTAATTTTATCATTTTATAAAGCTTCCGGGTGATGATATGATATGCTAGAATAGACTTAATTATCTTTGAGTTTCGATTATAACAATATTTTTTTTTGATCAAGTAGCTAATGTATTACATTCTGTAATGTATTACATTATGTCAGTTTTGTTTCAGATTTATCATTTCCTTGAAAACATTCATAAAATATCTAAAAAATGCATCTTCTATTATCTTAGTGAATAATATCTATTTTTTCGCACATGGCCTTTTCTGAATAGGTAGCTAGGTTTCACAAACTAAGTTTGACGCAAATATATAACATATATGAAAGCGCTAAAAGCCTTAAAAGGCTGTACGCTTGACAAGTTCGACTTTACGTTTATACATGTTTTCACAGGCAAAACCAATCATATCGATTAATTCTTTTGAATAACCCAAAACTGTTACTGGTAAGTGCCAGTCATAACCCAGGAAAAGGTTATATAAATTGATGATGTTGAATGAAATAAGCTAGTTTCAAAGCAGTAACGGATAAAATTATATGTACTTAGATATATAAGCATTTCTTTCATCTTGCAACTTTATTGTTGGTGTCAGTTAAATAAAAACAATCCGATATTGTCAGGGTCTTTCAGTCTATTTTCTTCGTAAATATATATTCCCCTGGATTCCTCACCAAGAATTAAAAAGGATTATTCGGCTTAATTTGAGATTGCCATTAAGTTTGAAACCGTATGGCCATATTTAAATACATTGTTCATTTAATTCGCAATATTTGTCACCACAAAACACCGTACCTTCCATTGTACTACACCGGCGCATTTATTCTTTTTAAAATCTGACAATACCTGATTTCTATTTGGGGTACTCATGTATGTTGGCATGCAGCTTACAGCCTAAATACCGTATGGCCTTACTTATTAGTCATGTTTTCCGTCATTCATACACGAAGAGCTCTGACTACTTGTTACCGTACAAAAGTGATTTAATTCATGTTTTATATGAATTAAAGGTAAGATATTCAAACATTGATTGAAAGCCATGAAAATCGTACCTCTAGTCCATGACGGCGTCACACCGAACTGCTTTATAGAATATGTACAGATATTTGTAATTGTGGGATAACTATGTTTTCATTTATGCTTTGTGATTGGGTGAGCAAGTATTTTCAAGACTTTACATATTACATTTAGAACGGATGTTTCAGGTTTTTTTTTATAAAATGTACTAAATGCATAATTATAATTCGGTGCTGTATTCTTGATAACAACCAGTGTTACAGTAAATGTACAGCATATATAATCGCGGGTTCGTAAGGGTTGAAACATTCACGAAAATTGTAAATAATTGAGTTTTAAAGTTAGAAATATACTCCAGTAATACTTGTATTGTTTTGTATTCTAGATATTTCCTCTTTTTGATAATTTTTAGAGCATTATAAAATGAAAGCGTATATACTCCTAATATGTACATCTAGTGGGCGCTGTAAGTAAATAATCTATAAAAAAACTATACAATATAAGCATGTATATAGGTGGTAAAAGTTGCTATAGTCAAATCAGAATTGTTTGTCTTAAAACAATATATTTTATAATCATTATAGTTTTTACATAGTCACATGCCATGACTTAGTGTCAGTATTTGTTTGTATGTCGATACGAGTGCGTTAGTAGGTCCCCATACGAACGGACAGACACATCGCTTTTTATTATTTATTGTCAAGTCGCGCGATGGCACGTTGAGTCCTTGTTGGGTTTTCTGATGAAATACTGATTAGTGATATTCTGTAACAGTGTCCTTTTTACCAAAACCCACTGTCTTATTTCTTACAGAATATTCTCGGTTTGGTGTTTTTTGTCACAGAAATTATATCGTTTGCAAAAGGATTAGACATAGGTATGTATGATTGCGTACTCATTCATCACATAACTTTGCTTAAACGGTTACTACGGATGCATTACTTTGTTGAAATGGCTTAAGTCTGTGATCCTCCGGTGTATATCCTTTCATTTGATTTTTTTTGTAAAACTGAACATAATTTCTTAACGTCAACTAGGCGTTTGATTTCGATATGTGAATTAAATAAAACAAAATTATTTTAAACTTGTGGTATACAAACAGTTAACGCATTTTATTTATTAATTTTTTTTTTCATTAGAATGATTAATTCATTCATTGGTCACCCATAAAATAAGAATAACAAAGTTCTGTCCTAAATAAATTGTTAAATGTTGTAGCTTTTATGTCCACCATTTGCAGCAATTACTGCATGGCACCTTAACCTCATTAACGCCACCTATATGTGTATGTAGTTCTGTGGGATATCGGCCCTCTTCCGGCGAATATCTCGCCCTCAATTCCATCTTAAGCAGGTCCAACACATATTCTTGGCCTTTTGCCTGAAAATTTACACGAACGT
This sequence comes from Mya arenaria, assembly GCF_026914265.1. Lineage (NCBI taxonomy): Eukaryota > Metazoa > Mollusca > Bivalvia > Myida > Myidae > Mya > Mya arenaria. The sequence goes on along the minus strand of NC_069124.1, from coordinate 23,038,671 downwards.
TGTTTGTTGCCAGCATATTCCGAGTTCCCCGTGCAACATGACAAGGCGCATCGTTTTGTAACAACATCATGTCTCGATTATCTTGAATATGCGATATCAATACAGGTAGAATAATGTCGTTCTGATAACTCACTGCGTTTAAATTGCCATGGATAGGGACAATTTGAGTCTGAGCGTGCATTCAAGTTCCTTTCCAGATCCACCGCTGATCTGCGTTAAACAGACTGTATTTCTTTTTCCCTCTCCCTCACCCACGCTTCAATCTGTTTTCATCCACAAAAACGACATTAGCCCAGTCAAATGTAGTCAACCGCCACTGCGAATCGTGCTACTCTGTGCCTCATGGAACGAAAGGAACGTTCCGTGGACGACGGTCGCGAATACCGACGACAGGAGGCCGGTTGCGAACGGTCAGTGGGATGATTGGCCGGTTGTGTGTGCCAATGGTCCGCATTCCCATTGACGCAGCCGGAGTAAAACGGTGCATAGGTGTGATCAAACCAGTAATCAATCTTGGTGGCTAGTTGTTATGTGCGTTTTTGCCTTTGGACATGTCAGCAACATTTTCGGTCCTACTAAATTTCTCCCACAGCTGACGAATACTCGAGTGTCGCCTATTAAACACGCGCGCAACTTGAAAATGTAAAAATATTCCAACATTGTATCACAGTTAATTTATCTTTTTAAAAAGTTTGTAATGTTTGCAAAATCGGGGTACCTGCATCATGCCGACGGCACTTGCCTGCTCTTCTATGGCCATTCTAGCCTTTTTTTGTTGAAAATTCAACACCTATTTCGTTAAAATGACTTTAAGAGTTGAATCCATAATCTTCGTGATTCTCATGCCAAAAGATCGCATGGCCGACGAAATGTTATTTTTCTTATATATACATAAGTGTTATTCATTAAATGAATTTCATAAATTCGACGTTTAGAAATTTGGTTCAGTGTGTATGTTAAGGTAATCATAATCTGCACATACTTATTTCTGTATCCTACAATCGAAGTTAACTAATGTATTATAATCAGTACCATAATGTAATACTCGTAGGCAACATTGCTGAAGGGAAAACAGCATCCCAGTTTCATAATGCGGCGGATCAAGACCATCCAGAGTTTTGGAATGCCTCAAACGCTGTTGATGGTAGACACGATTGTAATGTCGTTGATGACACCCACTTTACATTGTCAAGTTACAGCAACAACCCATGGTGGCAAGTTGATCTTGGAAAAAATTATAACATTCAGAGAATTATTGTTTACGGGAAAAAAGCAACCGAAAACAGTACGTATGTTTACGATTAAATTTAAACATAAAATATCTTCCAAATGGATTTACATTTTAACGAAACAATCTTGGTTGAAACGTTAAAAGAATCATTCATAAATTCATTAAATAAATGATGATAAAGAATTAAAGGTAAAACGTACGTCAGCAATGTATAAGCGAAAATGTCAACTGAGATAAATACCGGATTTTGTGACATTCGAACTGGATTATTATTTTTAAAAAGGCGCATTTGATTTTAATTAAAAATAAAGACCTTGTGGAATTCATCTACGTTTTCATTGCGGAAGCACATTAGTCACAATAGAATTAACATATTGTTGTCTCCTGCAAATATGGTTAGACAATGTTCAAAACTAATGTTTATTCAAATGCAGCCATTCTGCAAATATTTGTTCGATTTTGATATATTCTGCAATTGTTATCATTGTCAAATACGCACAAATAGCGAATACATTGCTGATTTCCAAATCCCTTTTAGATAAAACAATAACCAACCATCACAATTTAATTGATTATTCGCTTTGTTGAATTTGTTTATGATTTTAAATTACACAAACTTCGATATTTTATTATATCCAGTTCAACTTGAGGACTTTAGAACTATTCTATCTGAGACTCCGATTTCAACGAGCAACGTGAACAATGTCATTGGATATAACAATTTATCTTATCCAAATGATGGAATATTTAATATTACATTGTCGTCAAGTCAGGCCAAGTTCTGTCGCCTTGATATTCCTGTTACCTCTGGTAACACCCGTCCTATAGTCCTCTGCGAAGTTGAAATATATGGAACAGGTAAGAATGCATAAATCACTAGATCTGAATGGTTTAAAATAAAAGTAACTCTTGGAATGTTGTTATAACAGCTATAACAAGTACTTTCCATGCCCCAAATTTTTTCGTAACTTCTTAAGCCAAATATAACAGGATTAAGCTTATGTCACTTTTTCTCATCGTCTATAATTCGCGTAATATTATCTTCCTTTAGAGTTATTTAACCTTAAATTGAAATTTCTTTAATGGATATCAACAATAACCTTATTTCATTTACCACAATCACATTTTAGTATGGGAAATAAGCTACTTAAGCCTGTTAAACTTAAGAAGTTTCGAGATGTAGGGGCCTGAGAATGAAAGTTTTTTGGATTCGGGTCAGCTTTGCTGCTTCTTTCCAGTCAAACTGTATGGCATATATTTGCTAAATATGGCATTCATAAATAAATATGTTGTTGCTTTAGTTTTAAATCACTTAAGACACATTTCATGTTATAGCATGGTATGTGCGAAATATGTTCCTGGTTAGGCAATCACGCCTGTATGTTCGTGAAATATCTTCATTAATACAACAATATCTCATTAAATATACATTATAGGCATTACTCAAGTCAGAACCTTATTCAATGTCTTGTTTAAAATGGAAGGAATAGGTTGATTCACTTGTTGGTATATTGTTCTATGTATCGATATTTCATAACTGAATCCGTTGCGATAATAAATAAACTCATTCATCTAGCATAATTATACTAATGTTGTACTTCTAAATTTTCTTTTATCAATTACACAAGTACAGATTCAGTTTTTCTTTTGAATATTGACAAACATTTTTATTAACATAACCGAGTGAAGAAATGTACTTTTTTGTACTAAAATTATATTTTTATTTAACTATGATCATATATGTTATTAAGAGGTAAAGTGAGTCGAGACTTTAAATAGGAAACTTATTAGTCTTGTTATTGGGCCAGTTAGTGGTTTCAAGATTAATCTTAGACGAGAAAATATCTACCCTACTGCAACCCTATAACACAATTAGACTTAAATAACAACAATCCAGTTAAGTACCTAAAATAGCATTGCTTTGTTTGTTATTCGAGATAAGTTGTGTATTTTTTCTATGAGAATATGGCCAGGTTCTCAGCAAATCATTAATGTTTGTTTCAGTAATAATACTGTAATCTACTTAATTTAGTGGGATTTTTCTTGTGTAACAAACAATTCTGGTATGCGGTTTAGTTTCGAAAGAATGAGCAATACATTCTTGCGTTCATTTAGTGATTACTGATTTATATTTTAGAGCCAGACTTGATTCAACGTATTTACAGTGAAGTTGAAGTAACCATGGGTACGGCTATTAAATACGCTGGAATAAATTACACGAAAATGAATGCCATAGACAACAAATTCTCAACTTCTCCTGACGCTTGTGGATGCTGCAGTGGAACAGATAATGACAACTGGTGGCACATTGATCTCGGAAAGAAGTATCTCATACAGGAAATAAAGATTTACGGAAGGACAGACGGTACAAAAAGAAATATTGCTTTTTAGGCTCCTGTTTAAAGTGCGTCGTAATGTTAAGGAACTTATGATTTTAAAGTATTAATTGTTAAAATGATATTACATTGTTTTGCATAAACTAACATAACCTCAAACATTTATTATATGGTGTGTTTATTTCATTTTTTTTTTCGTTTGTGGTGCAGGGATTTTAGAACAAAATGGACCATTGGTAATTAAAATCGGAAATGACTCTTCGTCTTTGGCTGCTGTGCAACCCATATCGGAAGGTGTCAAGAATTCAGTTTTATTTCAACAACCAACCATTATGAGACACCTCCGAGTTGAGAAGAACACTGGCCAATACATGATGATTTGTGAATTGAAAGTATTTGATAAAAGTGAGTATAATTACAGTATAGGTTGTGCTTAATGTATTAAAACTTTCAAGAACGTTAATTACAATGAACATGATAACGAAATAACTAAGGAAATTGGTAAGCGTGTATTTGTATCACTTCTGCATACAAAAATAAAACGTTACAGGACCAATTACGGGGACGTTAAAATATATTATTTAGCAGTTACTTAAACCTTTGAAGCTGTGTGTATTTTGTTTGTGAACTGCTTAATAATCCATAAATTACTTTAAGATTGTTTCGATGATTCTATCAGTTTAAGAAGCATTTGTTTAGCAGAACTGAGATGTTTCAAATAACTAGTATATTAAATATTAACGTGAACGAGTGTACCGAGCGGCTGAGAATTTATTCATTATGGTACATGAATATATTTCATAATGTAATTTTTACATCTCACCCCCCATTCCTTAAATAAACTGCCGTTTGGCAATTGCAGTTATCATCCAATGAACGCAACATCAGCGGATGTGTTTGGGTCGCGAATCTCTGCATAGCAATTTACATGGAAATTGTTTATCTCGTTATTGTTTGCAATGTGTCAGGAGGTCTCGTTAAAAAGATAATAAACATTTTAGAAAGTGTAAAGACATGATATGTTAAATGTTTTGCCGCCAGTGTTAATGTATAAGTGTACGGTCGGGTTCTATTTACCGAACGGGTGAGAAAGAATTACTGTTAGGTTTTCTTAAATAAAATGAAGTTTTTTATTCAACAATTCTTGAATGGAATAATGAACTACTGGTGTACATATAAGTAATATTGTGGGATTGATGTCATTATCGGGGATATGAACGCATTCGGGCTGCTAAAAGTATGTATGGGGTCCTTCGGACCGAAAATGACATCAATCCCGCAATTCAAGTATTTAAATATGTATGTGTATTAATAATTAACTTGTGCTATGTACTGTGTGGTGCATCAGAATTGTTTTAAACCTTTTTTGAAACGTTCAATAATGGGCCCGAGCTTTTAATCATGGTGGCTGCTTATATTTGTTATGCGTTCCATCTTCCGTTACGGTGCCGATCGATAGAACATGAAGGTAAACGGTTGGTATGGTAATGTCGTGATATGGCAACACATGGGAAGATGCATTTGTTTTTAATGTGTTTAGATGGCTGTTTGTGTATGATTGCAACGTGTACTGGAGGAGTCAGCACTGGAGTTACTAAATATATATACAAATTGTTATATTTTTCTCACAAAATGGACAATTCGTGTAGTTTCGGCTACGAACGTATCTCACTAAGGCAGGATATTTAAGGCTTCTGGACTTGCTGATCGCCTAAAAAAACACATGCCACACTTTAAACACTATCATTGCCGAAACTAAACTATTCACTGAACAAAACTTCCTCCGGGTACAAAGCAAGATGAAGTGATAAACAGTGGTCAATTGCTAGGCTTATGATTATCAGAATTATATTATAGTCATGATACGGATACAACTCAAATTTTTAAACAATATCTTTTTTAACTTATGTTTCTCCATATATGTATTGATTATTAATAGTACTTCTTTGACGACTGGTATTTTTTTGTGAAAATGACATTTAATATAAGATCTATAATGTTTATGTTTCACGTATACCTATACTTGAAACTGATATTTCTTTATTTTCATGTAAGATTGCAGCAGAGGTCACTTTGGGTACAGTTGTCTTCAAGAAAACCACTGTGATAGTGACTACGATATGGTAACGGGACATTGTCTAGTATGTCATGCAGGATGGCATGGTGATGCCTGTCAGCAACGTGAGTATTCGTTTGTTAATGTTTTGTTTTCGTTTTGTAAGTATAACTAAAGCATTTAATATGCAACTTGTATTAAATATTTAAAAATGATAATTATTGAGTACACAATTTGATGAAACGTTGTGACAGTGTTTATGGTCACTTTATTCAGACAAAGTTCAATCATGAGAAGCATCGCCCTAAATACACCTTCAATCTCCCTAGAAACACCGGAGTAATGTCACTTCAATCTTTTAACATGGAGTTATGTTGTTTTTTCTCAGTCAGAAAAGAACCTATTGAGTTATTTTCCACTTATGATGAAACATTATGACAGTGTGTTAGGGCATGATGTCTCGGTTAAGATTGATACATCGCCATAATTACGACTGCAGCGATGCTTGTTATTCATTAAAAAATCTTTTGATTGTTTTTGTGCAGGCACTCACCCAAGTAGTTATAATTAATTAATGAGGAATAGTGAAGACATTCTGTATGGCATATTATATCGGTGAAGTTCAATTAGGAGATAAATCGTCTCTGTAACATAATGGTAATGTCCAGTCGACAAATGTAATCACTACTAGTGTTTGTTTTTTGTGCAGACATTAACTGTGCTATCTATTTGTCATCCACTTACGATGAAATATGAAGACATCGTTTGGAAGTGAATTAGAAGTTTCAAATATAATATTGCAATCAACATTTGTATAGTGTATGCTGTATGTGTAAGGCACAGTTACTTCACTTGTAAAACATATTATTATCTGCTTCTATTTAAACAGCATGCATATTCTAGACATCACTGTTGACTCAAAGTAAAGGAGGACAAACAAAAGGAAATATATATGGTTATAAAATATGATAGTAATTATACTGTTAGTTAGCTGTATTTACATGTGAATACATCAATTTACATGTCAGTTTTGAAGCCACACAATCAGGATAACAATATGATTTATAAATGTGTCAAAGAATAGTTTAATTAGGGTTGTGCCATGAGGAACATAAATGCTCACATTAGAATACACTTTGCTTTTGAGCATTTTGGATAGCATGTTAAAATATTATCTACATTTAGAAAGGTTAAACAGAAGACCATTAGTTCATACTTGTATAGTTCCTAAGAACTCACGGCACCACGCATGAATATATACAGTGTTTATATAATGTATTCCATATTTCATGTCGAATTTATTCTGTGGACATTATGCATACCAGGATAACAGTAGATGGTTTGTGAACTTTTGGACTACGGACTAAACGGTTGATAACGACTTAATTACATATGGTACCTTCTATTCGGTAATACCAGATTAACTAAGATTTATTATATGGAGCCTATGTTTGATTTTTGGTCCTTGTTCGCCATGCACTACTGGTTTATAAACTGGTTGACGGTGGAAAACGATGCGCTCGCGGATAAATTTGAAAGATTAAATATTGTTTCATTCATATTTGATTTCTTAAGGTGAAGCTATTTATCCGTAGGCAACATATATAGAATTGGATTTAACAATTGTTTGCAAAACTCAATACACGTGTAGGGTTAATTGTTTTCGCCTCGTAGTCTGCCACATTCATTTCTATTGCACCGATGTGAAAATATTAAATGTTAAAAACTCACTTATTATGAGCCTTCTCAACTCACTTTGACTTAATATATCAAACGTTTAACTATTTTAGCCTGCTGATCACCAGGTTCTAGTCACTTTTATCATTCCCCGAATGTGTCTAACCCAAGGGCGTCTGTATATATTGTTGTGTGATTTAGCGTCAATTAAGTTTGGTAGCGGTTTTTCGATTACAAGGGCTCACGCATCATAGTGGCAGTTGAAATAATTTATTTTAAACATTTTAACTTAGGTTTTTTAAATATATAGACAGTTGTTGAATAATGTAAAACGAAATTCAAGAAGCTTGGCAGTTGCTAAAAATCGGATTAATTTTTTTTTCTTGGCAAACCGAGGCATTATAAATAGAAAATAACCGATGAGTCACCACCGACATGAACTGTGCTAACGATATTGATAACACAAAGTTAAAGTTCCTTTTCAAGTATAGTAACTTAAATCTGTTCTGCATGACTACTCAATGAATGAGTTTAAGATTTACCAAATACCTGCAATGCGGTGAGGGTTATAACTTGTACAGTTTGTCTTTTTAATCTAATCAGATACTTACACATTGCCCTAATTGGTCAACTACAGTGAACTATATAATACATGCGATTTCAGTAGGCATTATGATGTTTACACAAAAATATTAATTGTTCATAGTTTAAAGATTTAATATAAAGCTCAACAACACCTTGATTCTAATATATTGGTCAGTGCATACTTTTGGGGACAATGTTTTTCTTAGCCAAAATGTACTTATAGTAAATCGTTAAAAGCAGTCAAACCTTTAGTAGTAAAAGTTTGAGGAAGCTTGCACCATTTGTATTTTAAGTCGTCGACTTAAAGCTACGTTTAAAAGAAACAAATAGCTTTTTTCAATCTTTTTGAAAATGGGCCGAATTTAGAACAATCACTCTCACTCACACTCAAAGAGTTTATCCTCTGTAATCACATAACGGTCGAGATATTTTCGAGTGAATTCTTATTCACACGGATGAGTGGGACCCAAGTGTTTTGCGTGAGTGGGACATTTGTGAGTGCTCGGCTAGGCCACTTGAACCGCCCTCGAGGATTGGTTGTGAATACGAATTGAATGAGTGTGAGTGAAAAAAGTACATGACAAGTAGAAAATATGAAATATATCAAATATTTGGAACAAATAAGGGACATCCTTGTTCCCAGACAATATTTAAGAGACCGGGATAATCCATTGAAGTACATGTCAATAACGTGGCCATCCATAAAAAAATTTTTTTCAAAAGGATGCGCCAATCATATATTCGTTTTGTTTTGCAATGATCTTTAACGCCCAGCAAAGTTGATGTATGCCATTCATCGCTGGATGCAAAAACAGGCAGCTAAATGTTCGCAAAGTTAGCAGCCTTGCGGCATGAAGTTAGCGGTCTAGCGGCGTGAAGTTGGCGGACTAGCGGCCTTAATTTGTTCACTTTTTCAAGGTTATTGTTCATGCGTTTAATTTGGAAAAATGATAAATCAATGTCTTTTAAGCGTACTTTAACATAGCGGCCTTAATGTGTTTTCTACTTCAAAGCATTTTAATATGAGTTTTCTTAAAAAAACAATGCTGAAGTATAAAATAATTGATTTCCTATGCAATATTCATTACGCTGGAGCGATTTTTTTTCAGTCGATCAAGCAGTCCAGCTGCCTAGCGGCGTGAAATTAGCGGCCTAAAAATCCCCAAAACTTAATCCAGCAGCCCAAGAAAAGGGGGATGATGCTGATATTCGCTATAGGATGTTGATTAATAAATAGAAACATTTAATTTATCATTGTTTTAGAAAAGAACGCATATGAAATGCTTTGGAATAGGAAACAATTTTAGGCCGCTAGTCACATGAGGCAGCTAGGCCGCAATGCCGCTAACTTTACGCCACTAGGCCATTTCAGATAGGGAATTGAAATGTATTTTCCAGCCTACATTCAGCTGGATTATTATTACTATCATTATACTTATTATTATTATTATTATTATTATTATTAAAATTATTATTATTATTATTATTATTATTATTATGATTATGATTACCATTATTGTTATTATTATTATTATCATCATCAAAAGCAGCAGCACCAGCAGCAGCAGAAGCAGCAGCAACAACAACACCACCACCACCACCAACACAAGCATCAGCATCACCACCACCAACACCACCATATCATCATCCTCATCACCATTATTATTATTATTATAATTATTTTCATTATTATTATTATTATTATTATTATTATTATTATTATTATTATTATTATTATTATTATTGTTATTTTAATCGTCATCTTCATCCATTTTCCCCTACATTTCTTCAGTTGTTTTTCACTCCGAGATGTAATTTCCCCATAAGAAGTAGATTCATTTGCTTATTCTATCCATCTGCTATTTTTTATTTAGTGTTTTCAACTTTCATTTTTATTTTCAAACGCCCAAGACCGCTTTATGCAGAACAAAAAAGAAGATTATATACCAATACATATTTAAATCACGTGATACAAATGAAAACGGCTACATATTTGAAACAGCTACATCAACAACAACAAAAGAACATGCATATAAATGCATTTTGCAACAGTTATTTACAATCCAAAACACTTATTTTTATTAATTAAATGTTTTAAACTGTAAATTTCAGTTTCAGAATAACAATTATTACTATTTGTTTGTCGCCATAACTAACAATAAGGTACTCAAATCTCAAGTAAACATCACCATTGTCAAACAGATAATCCGATATGATCATTTGAACATGCATGTATATTTACTGCATTTCTCACTTGATGAAGTGGAGTGTTGGCGAGGAGTGTGAAAGGAACAGATCACTTGAGTGTCACTCCCCTTATTTCACTCAAGTGACAACTTGAGTGTCTCTTACGGAAATGTGGTTGGAGTGTGAGTGAGAGTGGATGTTCTGAATTCGGCCCAATGTCTTGATACTTGTTATGTTAAACGTCTTCAAACTGGATAAGAACTGTGTTAAATAATATGCTCATGTGTATTAGTTTTGTATATCCTCATGCTTAATACATAATTTCATGTTCTGTCCTTGTGTCAGTCAACGAACTCTGTGGCCACATGACGGATTTAATTGTTCTTCTGTTTAAAATATCAGTTATTAAGACATGTCCACCTTTGCCAATACAACACATGTTAAGTTTTTGTTAACAAGCATTGTATGAGTAATTTTGACTTATTTACATGAGTACACATATATTGGTTAAAATAAAGAGATAAAGACAGTTTAATGTAATATGTGTCAATCACTGATGCTTTTAATTAAACATGTTTTATTTCATGGAGGTGTTCAATTGACAATTTAAATTCGAAAAGCATATTTAAGAATTTAATCGGCAGATAAAAGCTTATTTAGATCATATGATGTCAAAAGTCGCCGAATTACATAACCTCAAAACGTGATTCTTTATAAATTTTCTTAGCTCTGCACGTTAAGTTCCAGGAAACGAAGTGAAAAAGGAAGAGCAGATTTATTGGTTTAAGCTAAGAGCGGTTAGTTTCATGGAACTGATCAAAGGAGACATATAATTAAAGGGATTATTTCCGTAGGATGTTTTTTTTATGTCGTCTTGAACTATTAATCGTTATTATATTAATCATATCAAACATTCTTGTTTCAGCATGTTCATTCGGAAAGTACGGCGACCAATGCATGCTTAATTGCAGTGGCCATTGTTTACACAACGCTACTTGCAACCACATTACTGGCATCTGTACCTACGGATGTGAAGCGGGTTATAACATAAGTGACACTAGATGCAGGACAGGTATAAATCGTTTGGTGGCCGAACACACTAAAAGACAGCAGTCAAACAGATAACATGTTTGATTAAATGTCGAATTAATTTTTCAATTTAAGTGTTATGGTTGATTTGTTAAACTCGAATATTTAAAGATACTTTTAAGTATGACAACTTGTTAAAAATAACATTTAAAAATGAGGTGAAATATGTAGGACATCTTATACGCGTTCATATCCTTTATACATTTTCTGTCTAAATATTTATGCGGAAAGCTACAGAAACAAGCTCAGTAGCAAAATATTTAAACATAAACCCGGTTAAATGGCATTGGGTAAACGCCAAAGACATAGAACATAAAATCAAAAGCAAGAAACATGGAAGAACAGCACAAAACTCCACAGCACAGTGCATACATTCTATATATATAAAACACTAACAATGATATGCCATACGAACGATGAATCCGTGATCTTTTTCGGTGTGTGAATATACACCCATATAAATATTTCATCCATTTCGAACAAAAAAAAATTCTGATTATAAATAGTATTAGTATAGCATTGCTAGGAGAGTTGGAGAGAAGTTGTGGATGGAGATCAAATTACATCATAAAATATTGGTTTTGTGAAACAGCAACTAAAATTGAATTTGTATACAAAAGTCGTTTGGCAGTTGGCCAAATAAATATGCTTATTATAAGCAGAGTTTCAACTCTACTCCCATACACTTGATAAAATGGCCTATTCATAATCATCTCAAAATCGTGATACAGATGATGTATGATTTCGATATATATGACTGGGTAATTACCTGATATAAAACAATGCGTTTTATTAAGCGATGTGTCAGATATTAAATTAATATAATAATAACCTGATGAAATAACTTTTATGTACAAACAAAACCTGTTCAATAATTGAAATCGGTCGTATTCTGCATTATATTTTTGGCACTCGCATAGAAAAGAATAATACAAATGTTGTCTCCATTCCCACCAACTGCAAACTTATTTTTTAAACAACTGTTAAAATAAATTTATTTAATATGTCACAAAACTCATTTTACTGTTAGATTGAACATTTGCAATTCTTTACTGATAGAATGTCGAGGCAACACGTATGGTTTAAACTGTTCCAATTCTTGTGGTCACTGCCGAAACGGACACATCTGCGATAAGATGAATGGGCACTGCTCCAATGGCTGTGAGAGAGGATACAATGGGTCCGCATGTAAACAAAGTATGTTCTTTACTGCAACAAAATGAAATATTGAGGTAATTTTATTACTGTAGGTTTAAACTTTTATTGCAATCAAAAATTGTGAATATTACAGCATGCAGCAATGGGAATTTTGGATACGATTGTGGTGCGCGATGTCATTGTTCGAGTGCGGCTGACACATGTAATGTATTTCATGGGAACTGTTCAAATGGCTGTGAATATGGCTGGATCGGTTTTAACTGTACTTATGGTAAGTGAGTGAAATCAATTGATAAGTTAACTAGACTAACCGTTTAGTTACTGTTGTTTCGGATCAGTAAATGCTTTCTATTTTAAACGACTGTTTAACACTTTATTGCGTGTTCATTATATTGCCCTTTACCAATTTATAGTCGAGTTCGTAATTCGAAGGCTAGATATTCCAAATTTTAGATTTGAACATTATCAAACCCGGCCAAATAACGGCGTCACAATCAAGTACCTACAAATGGTGCTCGGCAGACAAGTCATTTGATACAAAGATACTGCATGATGCCACTTCTGAAGATAACAGTTTATGTGCTGCATGCAGCATTACAAATGGAACAGAAGAACCATGGCTTAAACTTGATCTAGGTAGTGAAGTACTGGTAGACTCTGTCAGGGTTTATGGACGAAATACGAGTAAGTTGAATTCGAATAGAGATTAACTGGTTAATTTTAAAAGATACTCCAATTAGATTTGATATAACGTATTTGTTCCAATTAAATGAAAATGGTGTAGTATTCAAATAAAAAAAAACGCATAAAAGCAGACGGGTTAAAGCAGGTAGATAGTAATACAGTATAGATATATAAACTTGCAAAGACGCTGATACATACTATACCACGGCTTTATTATATAGTTGAACCACAATAACTTATATGGAACTTAAAGCTATAGCTCTAACTTTTGAGTTTGTGTGCTCATTTAATGAGTACCCAAACTGTTTAAATAGTTATGACTATAATCTTTTAAATACAACTTGATGACAGTTGTAGAAGACGGACAAAGTAGCTTTCTGTCCATCTACGCAAATAATGGATCTTACCTAAACGAAAACAATTGGAACTACTGGACATTTCTGGGGGTTTTCAACCAATCCAATTTTAACGACGGCCTAATTCTTCACCTTGATGAGCCGAGACTTCTTAGAAATATAGCTGTTAGAAAAGTTACCACAATACCAGCTGTTATGGCCGTTTGTGAAGTAAAGCTGTACGCAAAAGGTAGGACTTGGTCGATTAGTGGTGGTCAGTTGAACTGTCGCTGAAATTTGTTAAATAGAATACCTCGCAAACAAAGTGTTATGCATTGCTTTGGACAGAATACTAGGCAATGTGATTTAATCCAATTGCGTATATGCGTTCATCGCAAGGTTTCGGTTTTCAATTGAAAATTGAATTTGCTTTCATTTCTACGTTTAAAGGTCACGCTTTTATAGTTATTTCATTATAATGTTCATTGTAGCGGTCTACATTCACATATTTTATATATACGGTTATAACAATTTTCCATTTTGAATGTCGCAACCGATATATATTGCTTTTGTATTGCATAAGCAACAATAACACTTAAAATCAACCCAGCTAAGCGTTTTGACATTTAACCTGTTTTAAATTGCAGTTTGTGATTCCGGAAACTTTGGCGACAAGTGTTCTAATGAATGCCACTGTCAGGACAACATTACTTGCAACGTTGTCACTGGCAAATGTTCTAGTCCTCGATGTTTGAAAGGGTGGAAGGGGGAAGCTTGCAATATAAGTAATTATGCTGTCTTTCTTTTGAAGATAACATACTTGATATAATTGATGAGATAATATGTAGCATTTCAGACTTATAAACACAGTTGAATATAACTTCCGACAATATGCAACATTATTCGGACACTATAAGAGTTGCGCGATGCACGTGGTATTGGTTGCCAATTTATCGTGTTAGTTAAGTATTTCGAACACTATTCTCCAACTCTAACGTTTTACTTATTCATACATGGTTGTGGTGGATCATAACATGCAGTAAACCGGTAAAAGTCGAGTCAAATATCGAAGTCATCAATAATTATATTGAGTGTATCCTAAAAAGGAGTTATGTGCTATTGCTACATGACTTTTTTCTCTAGTTAATTATAGAATGATTAAAACATTCGCTTCACTGGAAATTACATAAATACCATATAAATAAAACTATACTGTTGTCATTTGTTAGAATGTGCAAGCTCCTTAGACTTATTCTTAATGTACAGAATGTAGTCACGGCGAATACGGTGAGAACTGTCTCGGAAGCTGCAACTGCTTCAATGCCCAAAATTGCTCTCGAGACATTGGATATTGTCCTGGGGGCAAATGTGAACCTGGATGGAAAACACCGACCTGTAGCCAAGGTGTGTATGTTAATTCGGCATTAAAGCCGTTTGCAGTTATTGCCTATATGCAGACTTAATTTTGTCGAATTATAAAATTCTTGAATTCTCTTGAATACGTCATATATATTATATTTTTGTGATATTTGCTTTATTGAATGATTACTTCATTTTGTTGTTATATATCTATGACGTGTTTTCCTGTTTACTTTTTAAACGAAAGCTTTAAGACTAAGACTCATAAAATCAATATTGAATATCACGTTTTCCTCTTACAATCTTAGTATTAAAATGAATAACAAACCTACATTATTCAAATAAAACAAAATAAAAGTATAGCTTTCTGGAATAGTAAGCAATTATTGTTTCGAATTATTTTTTAAAGCGTGTGATATCATATTGTTGTATTACATATTCGTAATCCAAATAAAATACGTGATGGTTAAATTAAACCGTAAACAAGTTGTAACATGTGACCATTGGAATAATATTGATATGTAATTATGAACTAATTCCCTACTTCTACGGAGTTGAAGTATTATATATATATAATAGTTTGTCTTATATGTTAATGCAACTTAAACCTTTCACCCCATTTTAAATAACACGCAGGTTTGCTGAAGTTCACAATTTATTTAATATATACACAAACATTTAAAATAATAATGTTTATTCTAGACTTAATTTGAACGTGCAATCATAGACGCTTATCCTCAACACGCGACCGTACACTTTATTTACGTATCGGGACGCAAGCGTTCAAAATTCGGGATCGATAGACGCTCTTAAGTTAGAGTGACATAAATCCTCTTTAATAACAATAATCAATCCTCGTTTGAAGCAAAACGTCCAAATATTGTAAAAAATCTAATATCAACGCCTTTATGAAGTCAACTATAATTGAACTATTTTGAATAATACAGGTATAGAATAAATAAGTTATTTACAATACGGGATATATTTGGGCTCATTCACAGCTTTGAAAACCATATTATATTTTTTCAGCTGTGTACTCTCCGTATTGTATTGTAGAACAATGTGAAATAACGTATAAATACATTATATATTATACATAACACTAATATATGATCATAAATTGAATAATCCTACATATTTCAACTTAAATAGAGCAACTATACAATTGATAAAGTACAAAAATGCATAAAAAGATGATATACTGAACAAAACCAAGAAATCACATAACAATAATGATTACAAAGAAGAATTGTAGTATTTACTAGAATGGAATGAAAAAAATCAACAACAGCATTTGAATATCATGGTAAATCATGGCCAAACAGTTACTCAATTACTAGTAATAATAATAAGTCAAAACAAACTGTGCATATCTCGTGACGTCCTTAAAGGCCCATTATGTTTCAGTAGTGTTTACTAACCAACAAGTGTTTTTATACAAATGACTTCTCTTAATTCCCGACATATTGAAACCACAGGTTGATTAAAGAAATGCATTTATCGCACTTACAATTCACATTCAACATAACCAAAAGCATATTTTAAATTAAGCGCCTATATACCATATTGCGAATGAGTAGTCGAGTTAGTGGACATTTACATACATTTCCATACATTTCTGTTTAATGAATCATTGTGTGGACATCAGGGTTCTATCATACACTATCTGGGCCTTAAAAGTATGACTGTACAGGCAAATAGAGAAAGCGACACTTTCTTATCAAAACATTGTTTAAATTTTATGATATACACAAAATGACTTAATGAGCCTAATTATGTTTAAATGATAATAAGATAGATAAAACCAATTTAGGCCCGAATTATCTTTACTATATGCTTTATATGGATGCATGTTTGCGATGCAGGGTCAAATTATTATGTTATTGCAAAAAGCACTGGTTTTCTCTCTTTCATTCAAATTCATTTTTCGAAATCACACATGCTTTTCTTACTTGACGACCATATGGCCAGTTCCTTGTCCTTGAAATTCCCTCATAAGCTGAAAATAAAAGTTCCCATTAGTTGAAAATAATATGTTCACAACATAAATCATCATCCACTTGTTTGTCCAGTGCAGTGGTGAGCGCACTCGCATCTAACCAAGGCGACTTTGGTTGATGGTCGCAAAGATGGACAAGTGGGCTTTCTCCGGATAATTTGCCTTTAATAAAATGATCGCATTCAATTTCACAAGAGCAATATAATTCGATTTTATCTCAAAAGTTATATGAAAAAGTACAGTAACAAACTCAGTCGCCAAATATTTAAACATAAACCCGCAAAATAAACCTTTAATAAATTAAACTAACAGGATAAATATTTTTAAAGAACAAAACTTACACAATGCTACAGTTTTGATACAATTCAATAATGTGATTGTGAAATGCTAAAATTTAAGTTATATTATGAATTTGGATGATAAACATAATATGAACAACAATTACCACAAAATATTCATAAGAGACATTATATACAATACGTCAGTCAGCTAAACGAGAAAAGTAAGTTGTTTTAACGAGATACATACCCGTTTTAACGAGATACGAAAAGTAAAACGTAGCGAGTCTGTGAATTCAATCTATGCCACCATATAACAGGGTTCTCATTAGGTATCGGTTGATCTATCACAAAGAGTAAAACTGTACTATAGTTTATAACAGTAACAAGACACCAGATGGTTCCAAAATAGATAAATACAGTTTTTTTCCTCAAATCAAGCCTAGAATTGTCAATGAAAGCTAGTATGAGAAAGATAAAATAAAATTTTACATGATATACATGTAAGGCGACTATTTTTCCGCCGCCCCTTAAATATAATGGACTAATTGGTCTGTATTTGTGTATCGGTCTGGAACTGTCCGGGAACGGAGTTTATTCATACCATCTGATATGCACATTAACATGTGAAAGAGCAGCATTGTTACGGTGGTTTTATTGGTTCGTCGAGAACAAAACAACACGTATATGAACCCTTATGCAATACGAAAGAGCATGCACACAAATTCAACGGTAAATCCGTCATCTAAAAAATGTATATTGGCCTATAACAATAACACTATGTATATATTACTTATGATGAAGTGAATTTCTGCAACTTGATTCATTTTTCTCAGATTATATGCCTATTCAAACCTATATTAACACCGGAAACCACTCCCGAACCCTCTCCTGTTAGACAAGTAATAACTAAATAGATTTTTGACTTTTGATAAAGTGAATTCCTGCAACTTGATTTATGCCGTTGGTTTTTCACATTGTTATTGTTTTATCGCTTAAAGTGATAGGAAATCACCACTACAGCCATCCACTGTGAAATATATATTAACTTAATACTCAATTTTATGGGGATGTCAAAAGTATTTTGAGCAACTGTCTTGTAATTGGCTTTCGTTATTTTCAAACTTTTAACATGAGTCATAACTCATTGTCTGTCAATTCGCTGAAATAATGCACAACCAGTTTCAGTGAAAACCGAATGCCGTAATGTATTAAAATTATAAGTCAATTCTTCAGACAATAGTTGAAATTCACAAATATCACACTACGATGTACACATAAATACAATTGAGAGTGTGACATATTCACTGATGAGTCATAAATTATGACATGAAGGCCATCGATTATGTGGATAACGATTGCTTGAACTTGTGAGCCTGTTCGTTGGAAACCTTCAACATAAAGTCGTTAGAAAATTAAAAATGAAATAACGAGAGCACGTATAAATCTCGGTTCAACAAGTAGATAGGGAATTTGTTATGACAAAAAAGTTTTGTTTTGTATTATTATTATAGGGTAATGAAGTAAAATTGTACATGGCAACCTTAAATTCCAGTAGTAGATAAAATACAGTGTTTTGTTATTTGTAATTTAGATTTGAGGCCAAATAAAGTAGTGTATTGTATTTAAAAAGTTATTTATATATAGATATCGATCCGTTAATATCAAATGCATTCGTTACTATTTTATAGCTTGTGACAATGGGACATTCGGACACGAATGTCACGGCAAGTGCCACTGCTTTAATAATGCTACATGTGAACCTAGAAGTGGACGCTGCCCACTACAAGTATGTGCTCCAGGATGGAAAGGAGATAACTGCAGTTTACGTAAGGGTTATGATATAATTCAACCTGTTCAGTGGTAAAGCACGAAGAAAAGAGTTAATACAATTATTTAAAATTGATACTTATATTAATATATTTAGAGCTGATTGTGCTACCAAATGGATTCTCTTTTACAAAATATAAATTCCATTGTTAAAAATCAGTGATAGATATGCTGAAAGAAACTTGTCTAAAAGCTAGAAATATTGTTTATGATTCAAGAATGCTAACCAATTAATGCGTTAACTAAAGCTGCTAAGGATCGTGCAGTTAATATGCTTTAAAGAGGTATAGGACTTAGAGTTTTAAGATGGATAATGCCTAGATGATGATAGTGGACTTTGCAGTGTTTTGAAAACATCAGAGCACAGTAAATGAATAGTGTCACTTAATTAAAGACTGCTATATAGCTTTATAAATGCATGTTGATTTATATTAAGGGTGTATATTTTGAGTATCTGAAGGACCATTTTATCGGAATGTTTTCATTGATGTTTACACGTAAAAAGCCATGGCTAATGCCAAGCTAATTGCAAGTTATTTAAGTAAAAATAACATTTTGTTAAACTGAATGCAACTTTGATTTACATTCAATTTTTGAGTTTTTTGGTATGAAATATGTACGATTGTGCGGTGGCCCTTTTCCTTACGATTTGGAAATTATTACAGCATAAAAACAAATAAAATAAAATAACTTGTATTTTAGAATGCGATCTTCAACAATTTGGTCAGAACTGTAGTTCAACCTGTCATTGTATTATTGGTACCGACTGTAACAAGGTCGACGGCCTTTGCTCTCCACCAGGAAAGTGTGAGATTGGATGGAGAGGAGACAACTGTCATAAAGGTTTGGGTTATAACTATTTTGAGTTTGACTGAAACTAAATGCTTTAATACATCATACTGCATTTTGTAGCTAGTTTTACAGTTAACTGTAGATAGATTTAGCTTTATCGCATAGCTTTTCTGCCAAACAGCTGAACACGTTCATAGATACTAAGAAAGCTAAACCAAATTCTACAAAAAACGAATATGGGATCAGTACAACAAGTTATCTGTTATATTACATTGTTAAATAGTACACACTTTTTAATTAGTATTAATGTGTGCATAGCATTGTAGAAACACACTGCCTAACGAGTTGAACGAATTAAACTGTTGGTAAACAACTGTGATTCACTTTCTTTTAAACATATTAATAATTCCAGTTGAGGAACTAAATAAACATGTTTATAAAACATACTTAAAAATGTATTAATGCTTGCATTTTTTACTTTGTTACATTGTTTAAATGAATAAAATAATAATTATCAATTGTCTTGCCTAATATTTAAAAAAAAACTCTATAGAACATGCAACAATTACAAGTAGTTTACAACTATTTATTTGCTATGAAAACTAATACGTTTGTTTCTTTTTCATTGTATAGCTTGTGGTAATGGGACATTTGGACACGGATGTCAAGGCAAGTGCCACTGCTTAAATAATGCTACATGTGAACCTCGAACTGGACGCTGCCCACTAAAAGTATGTGCCCCTGGATGGAAAGGATATAACTGCAGTTTACGTAAGGGTTATGATATAATTCCTCCTGTTCAGTGGTAAAGCACGAAGAAAAGAGCTAATACAATTTTTTGAAATGGATGCTGATAATTAATATGTTTAGAGCTGATTGTGCCACCAAATGGATTCACTTGTACAAAATATAAATTCCATTGTTAATAATCAGTGACAGATATGTTGTGCGAAACTTGTCTAAAAGCTAGAAATATTGTCTATGATTCAAGATTGTTTACCAAATAATGCGTTAACTAAAACTGCTAAGGATCGTGCAGTTAATATGCTTTCAAGAAGAATAGGGCTAAGAGTTTTAAGATGGATAATGCCTAGATGATGATAGTGGACTTTGCAGTGTTTTGAAAACATCAGAGCACAGTAAATGAAGAGTGTCACTCAATTCAAGACTGCTATATAGCTTTATAAATGCATGTTGATTTATATTAAGCGTGTATATTTTGAGTATCCAAAGGACCTCTTTATCGGAATGTTTTCATAGATGTTTACACGTAAAAAGCTTTGGCTAATGTTAAGCTAATTGCAAGTTATTAAAGTAAAAATAACATTTTGTTTTACTGAATGCAACTTTGATTAACATTCAATTTTTGAGTTTCTTGGTATGAAATTTGTACGATTGTGCGATGATCCTTTTCCTTACGATTTGGAAATTATTGCAGCATGAAAACAAATAACATAAAATTACTTGTATTTTAGAATGCGATCTTCGACAGTTTGGTCAGAACTGTAGTTCAACCTGTCATTGTATTAATGGTACCGACTGTAACAAGGTCGACGGCCTTTGCTCTCCACCAGGAAAGTGTGAGATTGGATGGAGAGGAGACAACTGTCATAAAGGTTTGGGTTATAACTATTTTGAGTTTGACTGAAACTAAATGCTTTAATACATCATACTGCATTTTGTAGCTAGTTTTACAGTTAACTGTAGATAGATTTAGCTTTATCGCATAGCTTTTCTGCCAAACAGCTGAACACATTCATAGATACTAAGAAAGCTAAACCAAATTCTACAAAAAACGAATATGGGATCAGTACAACAAGTTATCTGTTATATTACATTGTTAAATAGTACACACTTTTTAATTCGTATTAATGTGTGCATAGCATTGTAGAAACACACTGCCTAACGAGTTGAACGAATTAAACTGTTGGTAAAGAACTGTGATTCACTTTCTTTTAAACATATTAATAATTCCAGTTGAGGAACTAAATAAACATGTTTATAAAACATACTTAAAAATGTATTAATGCTTGCATTTTTTACTTTGTTACATTGTTTAAATGAATAAAATAATAATTATCAATTGTCTTGCCTAATATTTTAAAAAAAAACTCTATGGAACATCCATCAATTACAAGTAGTTTACAACTATTTATTTGCTATAAAAACTAATACGTTTGTTTCTTTTTCACTGTATAGCTTGTGGCAATGGGACATTTGGACACGGATGTCAAGGCAAGTGCCACTGCTTAAATAATGCTACATGTGAACCTCGAACTGGACGCTGCCCACTAAAAGTATGTGCCCCTGGATGGAAAGGGGATAACTGCAATTTACGTAAGGGTTATGATATAATTCCTCCTGTTCAGTGGTAAAGCACGAAGAAAAGAGCTAATACCATTATTTGAAATGGATGCTGATAAATAATATGTTTAGAGCTGATTGTGCAACCAAATGGATTCACTTTTACAAAATATAAATTCCATTGTTAATAATCAGTGACAGATATGTTGTGCGAAAATTGTTTGAAAGCTAGAAATATTTTCTATGATTCAAGAATGTTTACCAATTAATGCGTTAACTAAAGCTGCTAAGGATCGTGCAGTTAATATGCTTTCAAGAAGTATAGGGCTAAGAGTTTTAAGATGGATAATGCCTAGATGATGATAGTGGACTTTGCAGTGTTTTGAAAACATCAGAGCACAGTAAATGAAGAGTGTCACTCAATTCAAGACTGCTATATAGCTTTATAAATGCATGTTGATTTATATTAAGGGTGTATATTTTGAGTATCCAATGGACCTCTTTATCGGAATGTTTTCATAGATGTTTACACGTAAAAAGCTTTGGCTAATGTTAAGCTAATTGCAAGTTATTAAAGTAAAAATAACATTTTGTTTTACTGAATGCAACTTTGATTAACATTCAATTTTTGAGTTTCTTGGTATGAAATTTGTACGATTGTTCGATGATCCTTTTCCTTACGATTTGGAAATTATTGCAGCATGAAAACAAATAACATAAAATTACTTGTATTTTAGAATGCGATCTTCGACAGTTTGGTCAGAACTGTAGTTCAACCTGTCATTGTATTAATGGTACCGACTGTAACAAGGTCGACGGCCTTTGCTCTCCACCAGAAAAGTGCGACGATGGATGGAGAGGAGACAACTGTCATAAAGGTTTGGGTTATAACTATTGAGTTTGACTGAAACTAAACGTTTCAATACATTATACTACAAGTTGTAGCTAGTTTTACAGTTAACTGTTGATAGATTTAGCTTTACCGCATAGCATTTCTGCCAAATAGCTGAACACATTCATAGATACTAAGAAAGCTAAACCAAATTCTACAAAAATCGAATATGGGATCAGTACAACAAGTTATCTGTTATATTACATTGTTAAATAGTACACACTTTCTTATTCGTATTAATGTGTGCATAGCATTGTAGAAACACACTGCGTAACGAATTGAACGAATTAAACTGTTGGTAAAGAACGGTGTTTCATTTTCTTTTAAACATATTAATAATTTCTGTTGAGGAACTAAATAAAAATGATTATAAAACATACTTAAAAATGTATTTATGCCTGCATTTTTGCTTTGTTACATTGTTTAAATGAATAACATAATAATGATCCAAATTCTTGCCTTATATTTAAAAAAAACTATAGAACATGCAACAATTACAAGTAGTTTACAACTATTTATTCGCTATGAAAAAGAATACGTTTGTTTCATTTCACTGTATAGCTTGTGGCAATGGAACATTTGGACACGAATGTCAAGGCAAGTGCCACTGCTTAAATAATGCTACATGTGAACCTCGAACTGGACGCTGCCCACTACAAGTATGTGCCCCTGGATGGAAAGGGGATAACTGCAGTTTACGTAAGGGTTATGATATATTTCCTCCTGTTCAGTGGTCAAGCACGAAGAAAAGAGTTAATACAATTATTTGAAATGGATATTTATAATTTATATGTTTAGAGCTGATTGTGCCACCAAATGGATTCACTTTTACATAATATCAATTCCATTGTTAATAATCAGTGACAGATATGTTGTGCGAAAATTGTTTGAAAGCTAGAATAATTGTAAATGCTTCAAGAATGTTAAAGGAATTAATGCGTTAACTAAATGCGTTTACTGCTAAGGATCGTGCAGTTAGTGTGCAGTTAGTGTGCTTTCAAGAGGTATAGGGCTTAGAGTTTTAAGATGGATAATGCCTAGATGATGATAGTGGACTTTGCAGTGTTTTGAAAACATCAGAGCACAGTAAATGAATAGTGTCACTCAATTCAAGACTGCTATATAGCTTTATAAATGCATGTTGATTTATATTAAAGGTGTATATTTTGAGTATCTGACAGACGTCTTTATCAGAATGTTTTCATAAATGCTTACACGTAAAAAGCTATGGCTAATGCCAAGCTAATCGCAAGTTATTAAAGTAAAAATAACTTTTTGTTTAACTGTATGCAACTTCGATTTAAATTCAAGTATTGAGTTTCTTGGTATGAATTGTACGATTGTTCGATGGCCTTTTTCTTACGATTTGGAAATTATTATTGCATGAAAAAAAAGAACATAAAATTACTTGTATTTTAGAATGCGATCTTCGACAGTTTGGTCAGAACTGTAGTTCAACCTGTCATTGTATTAATGGTACCGACTGTAACAAGGTCGACGGCCTTTGCTCTCCACCAGGAAAGTGCGACGATGGATGGAGAGGAGACAACTGTCATATAGGTTTTGGTTATGACTATTGAGTTTGACTGAAACTAACGTTTCAATACATTATACTACAAGTTGTTGCTAGTTTTACAGTTAACTGTAGATAGATCTAGCTTTACCGCATAGCATTTCTGCCAAACAGCTTAACACAATCCTAGATATTTAGAAAGCTTTACCAAAATATAGAAATTCGAAAATTGAATATGGGATCAGTACATCAAGTTTTCCTTTTTTTCATTTCAAATATTACACACTTTCTAATTTGTGATAATGTGTGCATAGCTTTGTAGAAACACAATGCTTAACGAATTGAACAAATTAAAGTTATGGTTTAGAACTGTGTTTCACTTTTATACAAATTGATTATTCTAATTGAGTAACGAAATAAATATTATTACATTACATATTTAACAATGTTATAATGCTTGCGTTTTTCTGCTTTGTTACCTTATATAAAAAGATAAAATAATAATTATCCAAAGTATTGGTTAATATTAAACACACTGTATAGAACAGAGCTCTTGTCAGAACTGAAGTTCAACCTGCCATTGTATTAATATACGGTACCGACTGTACCAAGGTCGACAGCCTTTGCTCTGCACAAGGACAGTGTGATAGTGGATGGAGGAGGGACAATTTTCATTTAGGTTTAAGTAGTAAAACTCCGGCTAGACTGAAACTAAAGTCAATGAAACTCCATAAATTATATCGTAGCTTATATTATAGATAACTGTTCAGAAATGCAACTTAACCATATAGCTTTTCCACCAAATAGCTTACAATTATCCGATATATTTAGAACGCTAGACCATCTTTAATCGAAGTCGGATATGTACTTATAACCTAAAATAGTTTTTGTTTTGTTTACTTTTTAAAAAGAACAATAACCCTTATGAACTATAACGTCTTCATGTGTTCTAATAATTAACTGAAATCCTGAGGAACTAAATCAAATATGATTATATTACGTCTTTTCGGCATAATCATGGTTGCCGTTTCTGCTTTGTTTTGTTATATATGATACTATTATTGTATTGGTGTTCCTTGAAACATATTTATCTAACACTTTAGGGTATTTTACCATATAACTCAAAGGAATGCGAAGTAACTAGGTGTTGAAAATCCCCAGGTTCACTTCTTGTGCCTCGACTGTAAAATTAAATTAAATGTGTTAATTGAAAAACGTCAACAATGGACACAAGTCACAAGTCTAAACTTTAATCTAAACTAATGTGTGTAGTGTATACAGATAATCACCTGCAATGTTATGCCATATATCTGTATCAGTTGGTGAATTCGTTTCTTAAAATCTCTGTTTCCACATAGTTCATGCAAGTAGAACATGAACAAATTTATACTCACCCTAAACATATCATACCATAATTAACTTACGTAGCGTTCAACGGTCATAGAAATGCTACTGATATTAATAAGAAAACAGTTACATGCAATCATGCTCCTTTTAACAGCATGTGCATTTCCAAGTTTTGGACGAAATTGCAGCAAAACTTGCCATTGCTATAACAATTTGTCTTGCAACCACATCACTGGCGAATGTAGCATAAATAAATGTGACCCGGGTTGGAAGGAAGACAGCTGTAGTAAAGGTCAGTGCAATTTGGTGATTTGGTAGAATCGTCAATGATAAATGTGTTTGTACTCATTTAAGCAACACAGAAGCACTGCCTTTTTTATATGTTTCAATTTTGATCTAATATATGCATTTTAATAATATTTCGGTTGTCATTTTTTCAAAATTGGATATTTTGTACAATTTTACTGTATTGAAGTTTTGAACCGCATCATAGTGAACAAGAAATTTATAACGTTTAGAATATCTATGCGATATTTGTTGTTATTTCTATTAAAAAAATGTTATATTCCAAACTGATACACATTTCAGAATGCAGTTTTGGATCATACGGTAAAAACTGCGCTTACAAATGTCACTGCTACAACAATTCATCGTGTAATCATATCAACGGAAAATGTCATAAATGTTCGCCTGGTTGGCAGGGCATATCATGCGACAAGGGTATGATGTTTTATAAACACATGCTTATTATTAATTTTATTTCGTCTAATGTTGTTGTTTTATCTGAGAAGATGATTTTTAAAACGCATACGAAATCATCATTGACCGCAAATATAAACCTGTAAGTTTAATATCTTGAAAGAAATATGATATAATATATAAGGTTTTCATTGCCATCTTTGGAGCCTATCAGGGTTACAGCGGTCTCTATCGATTTCCCCTTTCATATAGTAGCGTTACGATTGGCTAGTTTTGCACTTAATTATTTTTTGGACGCATGACATGATTAAGGCAGATAAGAAATATATATTGTTTTAGTGTTATAAAGTTGACCCGTCCATTCATTATAAGTTTCGATAAAAAAATTCAGTTATGGACGATTATGGATTTAGCTAAATTAAGTAGAGCTGTTTTACAGGAGAAACTTTAGTCGATAAAGTACTAAAATATCAAATCATCTCTGATAAACTTACGTATTTTACATCTTATATTACGTGTCTCTTTAAAGTCTATAAATGATCGTTTTTCAAAGCAATTAATTGAGAACATATCCACACCTTTACTTTAACAGTTTGGTATTTTTTATCATAGCAGATTAAAACAAAATTGGGTGTGAAATTTAATATTAATTGCTGCTGCTATAATTTACTACCGGTCTTTAACTATAACAAGATTAAATGTCATTAATGATTTATTGCCAATGAGACAGGTATACCCTGTTTATTCAATAACACGTTGATTTTATGGCATTTTGTCACTAAAATCATGCTGACAAAATTTCATGTTACAATTTTTCAAATCAAAATATTTATGATTACGAAACATGTTTGATTGAGTGCAAAATGGTATACCAAAATGTATACAATTAAGATTTAGAACTTAAGCACTACTAATAAACATGTTGACACGATGTAGATATGTAAACCATTATCGTTCAATACCCTTATTTATTTAGTCTACAATTCAACTTGAAACATTAACATTCAAGAAGAAAAGTGTTACGTTTTACATGTCTCTTATTGAGTATCATATATGAGTTCAATTAAATAATATTGATATAAGGAAAAAAAGCGAAAACGTAATGGAATAATTGTATCACTATAAATGACAAACTTCGTTGAACATACCATACCCAAAGTGTCATAACTTTTCCGATAGATTATCTCTATTCAGAATCTGCTGTGAATACGCCGCGAGGTGGGCAATAAAACTATTATCGTACAGTTGAATACACTGTTTCTGGGCATCGATTTTCTACAATTTTTTCATAAAGTTTCAAAAAGGACCAAAATATATTAAAACAATCAATTTTTTCGAAAAGTGCAAAAGAAATCCTGCATCGCAAGCCGCTGGAACCTATACGATCAGATATCTATATATAACTTGAAAAAGCAAAACAATTATTAGCTCTTTCATAATTCAATCTAGCTTTAGGTGACCAACAAGACCCTTATAAAGGACCACAATGTAAAACCCATACACTCTAAACAAAACCATCCTCTTCAAGGACAATACTTATCCTAACATACATGTAGGAAATAAGTTGATTTGTTGAAAGACTTATTAGAACTGTTGAACTATTTTTTCCATATAAAACTTTATAGGCAATTCTATACTTATTCGTTTGAATGTTAGCCGTTTATTACACATGTTTTTGTTTTTTTCAGAATGTGACCATGGCTCCTTTGGGCAGAACTGCAGCGAATACTGTCATTGTTATAATGATGACGACTGTAACCCTATACACGGCACATGTGATAACAGATGTTCTCCTGGTTGGCAAGGAGACACGTGCAATACAAAATGTGGAACTGAACATTTCGGGCAAGACTGTCATTATACCTGTAACTGTGTGAATGGAACATCATGCGATCATATCAGTGGACTGTGTACCATTCAGGAATGTGAAGACGGATGGCAAGGGACAAATTGCAGTATAGGTCTGTCAAAAAGGAATTCCTACCCTTCTTGCCCTCAAATCTTTCCTAAGAACTGAAGTACTCGCTTTCCCTGCATCCCCTTTTTCGTACAAAATAAATGATATTCAAGGTCTGCTATATTCATAATGATATGCATGCTTATATGGAACACTGTTGTACTGAGTTTATTTTCTTCTGATTAATTCCGAATAATTTCAACTTGTTTAACTAAAAATAGCTGGGAACAACAAAAATATATAAATATTTGACATCAAGCATATTATTTTAAGTCATTTTTATATGAGCTTCTGTTCAATTTGCTTTATACGTTTAGGAGAACAAAGCACCTTACGGATTCAGAAAGCACAGTCGATGAAGACTTTAGAGGAACAATTGTATTATATTATATCCAATGGAAGGCAAAAATGTTAATGCAAACACATACATGTCTATAAAAAGTTTAATTGTAAAGTGATTTAACAATGTTTTAATTAACTGATGTACAATTTTTAAACAAAAGTGGCTAAAAGTTACAACTTTTTACCATTTATCTCTCTTTTAAAGCGTACAATCTTGAATCGTTTGGAAAGAAAATCTGTTTAAAAATATCATTGTTTTACAAGTAAAGAGTGTGATATACGTTGAATATGTTCGAAAACTGTTCACGTGGTTGGCAAAACAAGCCTAGCAGTCAACAATGTGACAAAAGAAGAAACGGACAAGATTGTAATAAAAGGTGTAGTTGTGTGAATGGATCATCCTGTGAACATGTCAATGAAGTATGCACGATTCAGGACTGTGAAGAGGGATGATAGGGAACAAATTGCGGTATCAGTGCGTTGAAAACCACACCCTACTTGTATTTGAAACTTGTTTAAATATGTCCCCCTCTCAAGTGATGAGTCATGTTTGACATTGTATACTTCTGCATATATATAAAATGTTTACTTGAATTTAATTATTTCGGTCAACACAGTTGCGATATTTCAAATGCTTTCTTCTTGTTTTGGGGCATCTTTGTTTCAAGTCGCCATTGCTTCAATTCCTCTGTGCTTGCTTCCATCTCATATTCGTAGTGAAAAACTCACTATGCCTTCGAGACACAAACATATACAAATATGTGTAACTTGGGACCTAATCGTTTAGAAAATAAACTTATTGCATTTATACTTCTATGAAACATGCTTAAATAATTGCCACAACTTTATTGATTACAACATGTTTTATTTTATTTTATTTTTTATGTATTTGTGGTATGTTTTGAAATAAAGCTGCCTATAATCTCAACGTACTCTTATCATACCAGTTTGTTTCCGTAAACATTAATATTACACTGATATAATATTCATTGTTGGAAATCGTATACCCATTATTGTTTTTGTTTTTACTATCAGTATGCGGCCTTCAACGATTTGGGAAGAACTGTTCGGAAGAGTGCCATTGTGACGAGTGTCATCACATCAACGGATCCTGTTCATTATTCTCAGTTCAGTGTTACTCGGGATACCAAGGGGATTCCTGCACTCAAAGTATTTAGTTAGACTTATTTTGCATCCATTTATACAAATGAGTTTCGTTTTGAAGTTTTTTAAGGTCTGGTAGTAAATCAGCTACCGTCCTTGTGGTCACTGAGTAGAATATACTTTATTGTATTGTATTCACCTACGAGTAAAACAAATCGCGCTAATGATGTGTACAAGATTTATAAAATCGTACATGAGGAAATCTCATTTCTAAGCAATGAGTTATTACAAGATAGAAAGATGCCTATTGGTAAACACGATGTAATATTGTTTTCATTTGTGCGTGAAGATGTTTTGTCATTTTCCCAAGTTATGAAAGTTACTATGAAATCAATGTTTATTTCTTGTGGTTAGTAGTTATTCATATTTAAATGAAGTTTTAGTAGGTTTTCAATTTTATATACTTTCTTTATCAGAACTTACAAACTCCGAATCAACAAGCACAGTCGGTGGGATTGTTGGAGGTTTAATGGGTACCCTAGTAGCTGTAGTACTTGTGGTCGTTGTCGTTTTTATTATTAGAAGGTAATACAATTTTCACGCGAATACTTTTTTGACATAGTTTAACGGCTGTAACGATTTGAGGCATTGGTGTTTACAATAAAATATATATGATTGATATTGAATTTTGTATGGCGTTCTTTATTAGATATGCGTAGTAATCATTCAAAACTGGAATCTAATGAATGAGTTATGGTGTAGATTTAGAGGAATGTCCGATTAAAAAAAAATAACGTTATGTCGAACGATATTTAACCTTTATCGATATATTTTGACACTATATTTTACTACTAAAATTGAATGTTATTATGAAGGTCAGTATGTGTCAATAATTTTATAAATAGCCGTTGTACATTATTTCTCATTGTTCAGAAAGCTGAACAGCGATAAGCCTGCCAAAGACTTCTCAAACAAACCACCTGCAAGGTCAAATCCAGGAAAACCTGACTCATTTGAAATGAGGAATAATGCTTCCAACAATCCTACGTATTCCAACGGTATGTAATTCTAAATCGGCGTTTTGGGGCTTTTTCTACATATTCATTTCTGAATTGAAATGAAATCAGTTTTTCAAATTATAATACATTCTTGGATCTTTGTCAACTTATCGAAAAGGTGCAGACAGAATTCGTTAAAGATGGACTTTTATATAAAATATATAGATCTCAGGCAAAAAAAAACACATTGTGTACGAGTTATATTATTCAGAACTTGCAAACGGGGGTGATTACTACAGTTTTAACGAAGCCGTACCCGGATTTGCAATTCAAGAGTTGTGGAGTTACATCAGGGAAAAGATGAAAAATAATCGAAAACATCTCTATGACGAGTTTGCGGTAAGACTTATTTCGGATTGGGTTGAATATACTAAATTCGCATTAGGAATTCAGTATTATTATGCAACTAACTAAATAGATGTGTACTGATAGCAATATTTCTGCATGAACAAATACAGCAAATAACTTTGATCCTATTAAATGACAAATGCTTAAATTGCAAACTACATTAGAAATACATGGTATCTAACAGACAAAACTGATATTGATGTTTAGTTTGCCTTAACTATTGATATTTTGTTTCACAAGGAGTTCTGTTTTATTATAATTCTTAACTGCCATGAACTTACTATTTCAAAAGTTCAATATGTTCTCTTATGTTACAGACGTTGCCAACTGGACTTGTCCATAAACATGAGGTCGCAGCTCAGGAAAAGTACAAGGGCAAAAACAGATACAAGGAAATGTATGCATGTAAGCCCCATCAACATTGTCTTTATCATTGTCTTTTTGTTGGCGCAATTGAATGTTGATTTTGTCATATGTTTTATCAATGTATACGTTACGTTTAATTTATTTAGTTACATTTTACAGTTCATTGCAAAGATAAATCTATAGACCAGTTGATTTTACCTCATGTTTACATCAGTATAGTTGTTTTATTGAATTTGAGCGACGTCATTTAACCAGTGGCATGACCCAACCGGTTTCATGTTCAATCTTGAGGGTTAAGCTAACAACGTCAACATCAATATCGTGGACGTCATTGAATTAAATTTGATGCGTTTCGGATGGAAACCTCTTTTTAGATATTCTTCTTCCAAGTTCGTTAGGACAGTTATTGTAAGTCAACTTTTTAAACGGGAATATTTAATGTTTTGGTACGCGTTGGCTGCATTTGTCTTGATTTGTTGATAATAGTATTATTTTTCCTCCCCACTCATAAATGGGGATACATATTGTATTTGCTCGTGTTATACTGCCTGTCTGTCGTATTTGGCCGATGTGGCAAAGTGTACATAAAACCAAACCGGTTCAAGGTAATTGTTATACTTTGAGGTCAACGGTAATATGACCACATTTCGTGTCCACTTTTTGAAAATGCCACAAATGTCACCACAATTATAGAAACGATCGGCTAAGCACACGTAGCAACCATCTAGTTAACATCAGCATGAAACGTCTTACCTCATTCAATATGGGTACAAACTTAGTGTTGCGAACAGGAAAAACAAAACTGGTGGTGGAATCGCAATAACCTATAGAAATGGAATAAGCATGCGTAAAATGAAAGCAGGATCAACGCCAAATTTTTAGTATGGAATATGGAAACTCATTTTCAAAAACATTACATTACATGTAATTGGGATATATAGACCTCCTGCATTAGCGACTACAACACAATTCGTTACCGACTTCTCAAACTTCTCAAACAAGACATACTCCCGCAATATTCGAATCTGACGATAATGGGCGACTTCAAACATCTTAGACTTAATAGCACAGCCTTTGATTGCAAAAACTACCATTGTAACCGATAAGCCCATTGTTGATCAAGGCGTATGTAAAAAGGCTGACTGGTTTGATGAAGAATGCTTTAATGCCAAACGTTTGTATATCAATGCACTGAATAAATATAATAGTAGTAAAAATGAAATTAATAGGCGATCATTTTGTGAAAATAAAAAGCTTTATAAATGCCTTGTTAAAAAAAGAAAAGACGTTGTGAAATTAATAAGATAAAGGCAATTGAAAAACTAAGGCACTGTTAACCAAAAGATTTTTGGAGGCATTTCAGTAAAACGAAATCTAATAGTAATGATATTAGCACTGATGAATTTTTTCGCTATTTTTCAACTTTAAACGATAATATGCCAACTGCATCAAATGAAGATGCAGAGAATTTCTGTAATAATCATGATTTTGATAGTAATGATTGTATTTTTGAAGAGCTTGACACTCCAATCACTGTGCAAGAAATATTACAAAAGTATTAAAGAAAAATAAAGCTTTCGCCGGTGACAAATTGTTAAATGAATACGTGTCAATTTATGGTGAACTAGGAAGATATCCATTGTATATAACAAGACATACACGAATTATAAAATTTGGGTGTAAAACACTAAATAGCGATAATATTATCGTTAGTACATTGTATAATAATCTTTTAACAGATTGTGCGAAAGGGAAAACTAATTGGGCTAGTAATGTAAAACTGTTGCTTAACACAACTGGTTTTTCAAATGTTTGGATAAACCCTAGCTGTGTCGATGTGAATACGTTCTATTTAGTTTTTAAAGAACGCCTTATTGATCAATTTAAACAATCTTGGTATAATTCTATACATAACAGCCCAGTGTTGTGTACTAACAAACATTTTAAAACCTCTTTCGAACGCTCTATGTATCTGGATAAATTTTCTTCAAAGTATCGAATTCCTCTAACTAAATTGACACTCTCGTCTCACCAGTTACGTATTGAAACTGGACGTTATGGAAATAACAGAATTGATCATCATGAACGTTATTGCACCATATGTAATAATGGTGACATTGAAGATGACTTTAATTTTGTTTGTGTTTGTGACGTATATGATGATTTACGTATAATGTATTTGAGAAGAAAATATATCGTTAGGCCTAGTATGATGAAATATATTGATCTTATGCAAGATACGAATTATTCCGAACAGCTTAATTTGTGCAAATTTGTTTCTAAAGCATTTGAACGTCGTCATAACATTGTAAATATTGTTTCATGATCTTTATTAAGGTATACATTTTGGCTTTTTTTGCATACCATAATATATCTTTAAAAATCTAGCTTTCATCATGAAAATTATTATATAAATATTTACTAATTAGTTGTTAGTCCATCCTCACTGTCTAAGTGAAATGTTAGTGTAATGTAAAAGTATATAATGTTAAAATAATAATTATCAGTTCTTTTCTCATATCTGAGATTTCAAACCTATCATGTTATCGTTGTATATATGTTTAATTGAATGTATTATATCTATCATGTAATGAGGAGCACTTTGTGTTCAAGTTACTAAATAAGTTGAATCTTGAATCTTAATCATCACAGAGTTTACGACTGGCGTGGATGTTCTTAAATGTGAGCAAGGACCGTTTCTATCTGACCACTGTGTTGTAAAAGTCACTACAAATGTGAAAAAAGAAACCATCACGAGTAAAACTATAACTTCGTACAATTGGAAAGATGTTTCTAAGGCTGATTTTTCTAGTGACTTAGCTCATATATCCATTGACTGTAATGATGTTGATACATTCGTTAACTTAATATCTTTGATTCTGAAATAGGTAGAATTATCGATAAGCATGCACCGCAAAAAGAGAAAACTAAAATATGTAGAGCGCAAAAACCGTGGTTTAATGAAAAAAATCTGCATCTTGAAAGGACTCTCAGACAATCAGAAATACTGTCGAAAAACATATAAACAACCAGAATAGTTTCAAGCATTTATAGAAGCACGAAACAAATATCATTATGAGATATTGTCTACCAACATATTAAAGCCTTATTTAAACGAACTTTTACCCATCATTACGGAACAAGTCAACATGTCTTTACGACAAAGAGTATTTCCCTCTAGATGGAAACAAGCTATTGTTAGGCAACTTTTAAAGAAAGTTGGTCTTGAACTTGAATTTAATAATTATAGACCAGTGAGTAACTTATCATTTCTTTCGAAGTTGATTGAAAAGGCTGTTTTAACCAGACTTAATAGTCATGTGGAAAATCACGATCTTCTTCCAAAGAACCAGTCGACCTACAGAAGCTTTCACTCCTGCGAGACGGCTTTACTTACACTTGTTAATGACCTACTGGATGGCATGGAGAATCAAGAGGTAACAGCGCTTATTGCTATCGATCTCAGTGCAGCCTTCGATACCGTGGATCATGACATTCTACTTGATGTACTTCACAGTCAGTACGGAGTCAACGATTTAGCTCTGAGATGAGTCGATTCATAACTACGACCTCGTAGTTGCCGTTTGTGTGTGTCAGCACCGCTAACACCGCAACACTGTCATCTCCGCGTATATTGGAGTGCAGTGTCCCACAAGGCAGTTGTCTTGGTCCCTGGCTCTATCTCACTTATGCTGGAACATCATTTGATGTTATCCCACCATCAATATCGGTCTATGGCTTCGCAGATGACCACACTGCAAACAAACGTTTGCGGCCAACTTCTGTTACCAATGAACTTAATGCTATCAAAGAACTTGAACAATGTGCAGTGACAATAAACAATTGCATGAATGGAAACAAACCAAAAATGAACACCTCAAAACCTGAATTTATTATGTTTGGCAGTAGATAATGTTAAATAAATGTTGTACTAACGAAATAGACATAGCTGGTGACAAAGTTCAGTCAGTCAGTGTTATAAGGTCCTTAGGTGCTCACTTGGACGAAACTCTAAATCTTAAAGATCATGTAAAAACAAATGCAGAACCGCAATGCTAAACTATATTAGAATTAAGGGAATCCGTAAATTTCTTACTGCAGATGCGACAAAAATTCTTGTACTTTCAATAGTCATCTCGTGCTTAGATTAATGTAATTCTATACTGTTTGGCATAGCAGAATGTGATTTATACAAACTGCAACGTATTCAAAATATGTGTGCAAAACTTGTCTTAAAACGTGGAAAATTCGAAAGTTCTAAACAAGCCCTATATGCACTTCATTGGTATTCTATCAAGGCCAGAATTAATTTCATGAATGTTTCATGTACCAGTGTTCTGTTAATGATGCACCTGCCTACCTCACGGAACTTTTGTCTAAACACATTTAACTAATTTACTGCTGTAAGGCATTAGCGGAAACCAAATCTCAACAATTCCTGTAATATTATCTAACATTGGTCTCACCCTAACCTTCAAACTTGATTTGATTATTCTATTTTAGACGACCATTCACGAGTACCACTTAAAAAGGCCAAGCCAGATGATCCAGACTATATCAATGCTTGTTTCATCGATGTAAGTTTTATGTCTTGATTCACATTTTATCTGAACATAAATATTTAATCACATATATTTTCTTTTTTTTTTCTTTTAAAGAATCACTTTTGTTTCATAGTCAATTCACTTTGATAAATGAAATTTGATATACGAGACTAACTCTTCCTTGTTCGTTTGTAGGGTTATGAGAAAGTAAACAAATTCATCGCATCGCAAGGTAAATCTTAATAATTACTTTTTTCATAATTTTTCCGGGCGGATGTGGCAATTTCATATCTTATTATTGTAATTCGTCGTTCCAGTCGATCACGTCAACAAATTTATATCACATCAATATCAACAATCATTTATACCCTCATTGTTTTATTTACTGAAGGTCCGACGAAGAACATGATTGATGACTTTTGGCGAATGGTTTGGCAACAGAAGGCTGACAAAATCGTGATGCTGACAAATCTTATTGAAATGGCTTCGGTATTTGTACTGATCGTACCTATATAAAGCATTAAGCGTTTAATCATTTGGTGTTTGAAGCGTATATACATCCTAAGAACTATTTGTAATGAACTAATGTTTATAATCAAAGATTATGGAAATATTAAATAAATACCTCTTGTTTAATATATTACACGGCCTCTAAACGCCAGCTCCACCACTTTACGGTGGTGCAAAGAAAAAGAGCTGTCGACACTTCCGTGGTGGAGCTGTGCCCTATGTTTACATGAACAAATGTGAGTATGATTTATATTTTATTTGATAATTTCATTGAACGGATATATTTCGAAAATCGCAGAATGTGGTACCGTGTAAGTACACTTCTACTGTAGGCTGGTTACTATTTCGTTTCAATATTGTGCAGACTGTGGTGCCAGGAGCTTTTCTCCCGAATCGGACTTGTTCTTATTTTGAGATCTGATTGCAGAGCAAGTACATTTCGGTGCTTACACACCCCGTAAGAACATTCTCACGCATGCAAACATAACTGCTATGTGAAGTACTTATGCCGGAACAAAACAAAACTAATAACCACTTCTTAAAAAGGAAAAATGCACATATTTATAAAAGTGGTGGCGCAGTTGCCCTATTGGTGGCGCTATCGAGTATGTTTTGCGCTTGAAGTAATATAAAAAGTTAACGCTTTTGGAATTAATACAAAAGTTGCTATGTTTATCATTCATTGAACATTATGCTGGTTATGCATACTACTTGCGGAAACAAAACTCTACGCGAAGGGCTAGAACTGGTAAAAATTAACAGCACATAGCCGTTTGTTTTCGAAATAGTTTTCAGTAAGGTTAAGTTAGTTCGCGTAGAGTTTTGTTTCTGCAAGTAGTATGCATAACCAGCATAATGTTTAATGAATGATAACATAGCAACTTTTGTATTCATTCCAAAAGCGTTAACTTTTATATTACTTCAAGCGCAAAACATACTCGATAGCGCAACCACTACTCGACAGCGCCATCACTAGGACAACAGCGCCACCACATTTATAAATATGTGCATTTTTCCTTTTTTAGAAGGGCTTATCAGTTTTGTTGTGTTCCGGCATAGGTATTATACATAACAGTAATGTTTGCATGCGTAAGAATGTTCTTATGGGACGTGTAAGCACCGAAATGTACTTGCTCGGCAATCAGATCCCAAAATATTCACAAGTCCGATTCGGGAGAAAAGCTCCTGGCACCACAGTTTGCACAATATTGAAACGAAATAGTAACCAGCCTACAGTAGAAGTGTTCTTACACGATACCAAATTCTCCGATTTTCGAAATATGTCCGTTCAATGAAATTATCAAATAAAATATAAATCATACTCACATTTGGTCATGTAAACAAAGGGCACAGCTCCACCACTGAAGTGTCGACAGCTCTTTTTCTTTGCACCACCGTAAAGTGGTGGAGCTGGCGTTTAGAGGCCGTGTATTAGTAATACTGTATGTCTTCAAAATTGATTATTCAATATGGAGTTGGAACAGAAATGTTCTAGTCTCTTAGATATGGGATAATATTCAGAATAACTGCTAACATGTACCTTTTCTCAACGTCAAATAAGCTTCGTTCGTAACCATATTAACTGCAGATAAAGTGCATACAGTACTGGCCAGAAAAAGGTGACACCTGCTCATACGGTGGCATAGATCTATCATACATCGACACGAAAGAATTCCAAGACTACAATATACGCGCATGGGAAGCCGTGAAGGTACACTTGAATGCTATAATTAAGAAATAATTCATGATAAGCAAACAATCACCGTCAAAAAAACCCATTCTTTCTCTTTTTGTCAAATCATAAACACTATAAAAGTATTGCGCTTTTAATAATCTTAATGTTTCCTTTTGTCTACAAAAAAGCAGTTTAAACATTTTACCTAGTTTAGTTGGAACATTGTTTTAGATATGACTGAGTGTTCTGCTCTAGGGATATGTTCAGTTCGTAACAAAAAAGCATTCGACGGATATTTTTAAAAGTCTACAAAAATGAACAATGAAAATGTCCATGTTTACGGGTGATCATTAATATTTCAAAATGTGTCCAAATTTATATTTTAAGACTGGCAGTAAACCACGTCGAATACGCCAATTTCACTTTAAAAGTTGGCCTGACAAGGACGTTCCAGACAGTGCTTGGTGCCTCGTCAACTTTTGGAAAGCTGTTGACACTAACAAATCAGCAAATGAATCACCGATTGTTGTGCACTGCAGGTAAGATCGATTGATTCTAAAACATAATGTCATTACTTGATAATATATTTTTGATTTCACTTTATCCTTAGTTACCTCTGATGGCAAATCAATTGTCTATGTTTAAGTTATATTCATCCCAAGAAAGTGTGAGTGTTGCCAAATGAGATCAACGGCGTATCATTTACATGCATGTAAAATATATTGAAAACATAAGTTGCTACTACAAAGAACAACTCAGCATTTTATTATTTACAGTGCTGGAGTTGGTCGGACTGGAACATTCATTGCCCTTGACAACCTGATTCACCAGGCAAAAACAGAAAAGTACGTTCGACCTCTACAAATGGTGCAGACACTTCGCAGGCAGAGGGTAAACATGGTACAAACGAAGGTTAGTTGCTTTATTAATCTACTCTTCGTTTATGTTACAAATTTGAAATTTAACAGCTCAAAAGAATAGATAACAATACCAAAACAAAATCCCCAACATTGATTGATATTATCTGCTTTGTGCTTGAACCACTGAATAAGGTGAATGTCACAGTCATGCTTTTAACATTTTGTAATTATTCAGCCCAAGTATCCGATAAGTGACCTTTCATACATTTTGTATAGGAACAGTATGTGTACCTTCACGAGGCCGTAGCAGAGGCGCTGCTGATCGGGACACATCACGTATACTCCAAGCAGTTTGATAGTTTCTACAAGCACATGGTCAGCAAAGAGCCCGGATCGCTGAAGACGAGGGTTGAAGAACAGTTCAATGTGAGCTACAAAACTGTTACGAGAAAGATACATATCTAAATATGAAATAAAAACGACTTTAAATGAGTATGCCTTATTAATTCTAATAATTTCATACCGATCAAGCTGATACTAGTGAGGGCTGGTAACAACATGTCACTTTACATGTAGTTAGTGCTTCGTGTCCAGTATCTACTTTAGTTTTGTTTTCCTCCTTCTAAAGAAACATTTTAAGTTATTAAGAACGCATTGTTATTTCACTGGACAAACAGAAGCTGGCATTTATGTGTTGTTGATACCATACAAGTTTTAATCTTTTTACAGCTGATTGAAAATGGAATTACAGAAGAGACGGTACAGGAAAGTGGTCATGAATATGGAAACATGGAATCCCTGCAATCTGAAAGTAATTATGTTAGGCGATTAGATACTGGACTTATTCTTGCTAAAGAATTACTTTTCGATTATTTTAATCATTATTATTATAAATTCTGATTTAATTTTAATGAAAGTATTTGTTATATTTTCTATGTTTAGTAGATGCCTATCGCCCTAAGCTGAAGAACAGAGGGTCCAACATAGTCCAAAGACTTGGAACTATTTTCTTACCGGTGAGTAGCAAACGCGTTTGCAAATTATTGTACGTCATTAACGCAAATGCTTTGTTCTGTTTGTACTTAAACTTGTTTATTTAAAAAATGTTACTTAACATCATTCTAAGGACCCTTTACAATGTAACACATGTTATATTGAAAATACTTTATTTAACTAAATTGATCAGCAATAAGGCGAGCTGCTTGTTGAAGCGCATGCATTGCTATTTATTAGTAGATGTAAATATACTACAGGATCAATATGTTGGTATTTCTGATGCAGCTGGTATACATATCATTCTTCACGACTAAGGCGGAATGTCAATGGTTTAGTTTGAAACAAACATGATAAGAGACATATACTGTACATCGTGTTATTGACATCATGTGAAATTGGAAAACGACCGACCAGGATACTAACTTCGTTGTTTAAGAAATTCATGCACTGAATTCAATTCAAAGTGTCGGTTGTTTGTCTAGCATTATCACGTCACTAGTTTATAGCACGTTTGGGTTGACAAGTATGACCAATTATAGTAGGATGGTTCGGCGGCATGTCAAATGAAGTAACATGGTTTATCTACATTAAATGTTTATATGGGAAAGTTTGATGCATTTGTTTAATTTCAGTTTCCCTATATACGTACAGTCGAACCCCGTTGGCTCTTAAACCAATGGACCGTTGAAAGTACCTCGAGCCTAGAAGAATTCGAGCCAAGCGGGAATGCTTAAATTCAGTATAAAAATCGGTCCTATACATCCAGTTCGAGCCAAAAAGGAATTCGAGCGAAGCGAGTTTGAACCAACGGGGTTCGACTGTACATATACATCTAGTTTAAGATATATGTTTGTTTGATTTCCTCATAGAACTACGCGAACAAAAACACGTTCCTGATGGGAATGTCGCCGACAGAAAATACGCTAGAAGAATTCTGGTCCTTGATTGAGGAAGAACACATCACCACCGTCATCATGCTGACGTCACAGTCACATGCCGCGTACAAGGTTGTGATTTAAATGTGTTACCATCATTATAATCCAATAGACTTTTCGTTAGTAGGGTGCTGTTAACTCGAAGGACGTTTTACAAGACGCCTATTTAGTCAAATGCATATCTGCATACATCTGCAAATACCAGACCAAAAGTCAGTGTGGATAACCTTCGTATATATGCCTTTTCTTCATTCTTATTTCTTTAAAGACGCTATTTATCATTTCTGGATCATTTTCATAAAAACAACCTGTTTGCTTTACTGTCAGTATAACAAGTGTGTACTAGTATTATTAATTGTGATACGTCAGTCGACGGCGTGTTCTTTCGTTAAGGAGTAGAATAATAAACATATTTCAAAAGCAAAATGTTAAACACAAGCATTCATGATATAAGTTTGTTAGCCCTATTGCTATGATATCTAAATATTATTTCAGACTTGTCAGTACCTTGGAAGCAGTGACGGAAGACAAATTGGCAAGTTTAAAGTCAACTGCATCCATGAGAAGCAGAACAAAGCTTTCAAAGAAAAGTGTTTTTCATTCAAGGATGTTAACCACGAGGTAAATAATATGTCAATGTAACGAATAGTTTTCATGTTGTTGAATTGTTTCATTTAAACTTTGCAATCTTGACCATATAACGATTTATTTGTTACCACAACACTTTGTCATAACAGTTAGGTAATTTGACAATATACCATGTGGACAAGAACATATGTGTTTTGCACATATTAACACAGTATCACATTATTCAGACAAGATATAACGATTGGTTGTCATAATAGTACACTACTTTGACCATTTAGTATCAACTCCGAAGAGGACATCTCTACTCTTGGACAAACACTCACTTTGAACAAGATTTAATATACTTTGTCAAGACATCATTGCACATTTAGATACTATGCAATGGTAATATGACAAAATAATGCATTTCCCCTACATGACTCACTTTAATCAAGACCTATTGGACATAATAATAGGTAGTGTATGGAAGATAAGTTTGTAACATTTTAAGAAGATATATTCAGACATAATAACATATCATTTTGACAAAAAGGCATAACAGTTAGGAATATAGAAAACTCATTAAAATAGCACACTAATTTGAGAACATTACGATAGGACGTTCAATGAACTAATAGCCTTGAAATTTCAAAACATAAGACTGGTTTGGCGCTTCATAAAAATTCATGCTTTACGTAAAGTTGAAATTCAAACAATATTTCGAACAATTTATAATTAGGCTTAAATAAATATTCAACTTTTGTTTTTATCACACTAACTATTTTTAGTTAGCCGAAACAATACACGGTACAGCCTAGCAAACACACAAATAGTCAAACGTATCCTGTTATTCTCTACGCTCATGTTTTGTACATTTAAGGACGAGGATTATCTTACGACAATCCGCCAGTTTGAATTTTCGGCGTGGGGCGATGGCGAGGACACGCCAATCGGTGTCCAGCCAATGCTGGATATTTTGGAGGCAGTCAACAGGTGGCAGCCTCATCTCGGCGAGACTAGACCCATCCTCATACATTGCGAGTAAGATCAGCGAACTATTTTTCGTGGCTTCATACTTATTTCTATAACAGGCTAAATACGATAATTGGTTATACACGGAAACGTTGCACATACATATTAAGTTTAAGATAAAACAGATAGAGGACAATCTATAAGCGTTTGCAAACAATAATCACATTGCATTGTTAAGTTTTCAGAAAATAAACTGTTTGCAAGCCAAGTGCTTACATACTTAAATTGTGTGAATAAATATACGCTATTTAATTGTGTAGGTGGTATGCTTCAACATTGATGTCATGTGTGAATATTTAGTGCTTAACCAGAAACATTTAACAAAACAAATACATTATTCTGATTTTACAGATCAGGATATTGTCGCAGTGGGGTTGTGGCTGTACTTCTGAATGAAGTTCGTCGGGTTCAAGACAACAAGGGCCAGATCAATATCGTGGACAGCGTGATGACGATGAAACAACGGAACAAAGATATTGTGCAGAACCCGGTAGGTTTAACATATGAAGTGTTCACAAATAAACTTAGACACAGGACCCTATATGTTGATAGAATAAACTAGTTATTCGACCCTCCTTTATTTACCGACAATGGTGGTGTATAAGCTTATTTATACTCGCACTCGGACCTTGTCCATTCGGCGAGTGCTCCGTTAAGATTGTTAGTCATTTTAGGATTTTGGAGCATAGTACACAGACAGAATGTAACCCTGGTTAGAGCTGCCCTGGTTATTTAACGTGCATCAGTGTATAGCACTGTCATACGGGTCCCACATTTTACGTCCCACCCGGAAGACGTATTTTAGTGATGCGACGGGGAATCGAACCTGCGAATCCTGGATTGGTAGTCAAGTGTGTTACCACAAGAGCACGGATCAGCCACCGACTTAGAGTTTGATAACGCTTTTATAGATACAGACACAATTTTCGTGAGGTCATTTCGGTATTTATCTATCAAATATCAATCATGTGTAATTACAGAACGAACTTACAAACCAATTCAGTTTATTTGTTTGTGAACCATTCTAACTGTGCAGTAAAACATCTGGTTTCTACTGAATTACGAATTTATATCAATGTCCTGTTTTGCAGGCACAACTTCGATACATCTACGACGTCATGCAAGAACATGTCAAACAAATCGATGTTTATCAAAATTTGTAGGCCATGGCAGAAAAGTGTTTACCCATTTGTACAGACTTTGTCACATTTATTATATCAAATGACGGTTTACATTTAATAGTTATGCATGGTTTAAATGACACCTGGTATACGTTGGTTGTTATTACTCTTATTATACGGATTTTATTATAATATATAGCTAAAGTAGAGAGGTTCAGTATGGACTAAATAACTGTGCATTCGAAAACGAAACATGACTTTAACAACTCATAACTAAAATAATATCATTTTTATGATTAAATTCCGAAAATTGTTGCATGAAAATAATGAGGAAGCACTCTTTTAAGATTACCGTGTAAACTCGTTTATAATTGAGATTCACATTATATTATCATTGATCAATTTTAGACTTATTTCGTTCCATGCACAGTAACTAATAATATTAATATATTATTTTCTGTTGCTATATCAACCTGTGATGCTTACGAAATTATTCCTTGTATTGCATTGTGTTGGTGTTGGGATTCATTTATGTTCGTATGATACTAAAGGAATGTGCAATTTTAGGTTATGGATAGTGTAAATGTAATTATCAAGTACTTAAATTGATTGCTGATATGTGATTAGTTAACTGTTAGAATGAAACGTTTCAGGAAGAAAATGCGTTCAAGTAAAAAAAAACTGTAAACATTTGAAGTATGTTAGGAATATGAATTATTTTCCTTTCATGAAAATACATTTTAATTAAACTTAGAAGAGCAGACATTCATAGAAACTCTTTTATTAAGCGTGTGTTTTTTGTTATAATACCTCTTATCGTATTCATATGTTTAAATATGTTCAGTTAAAATCAAATATTATTTGAAGGGTAACCAATATTTCATGTTATAGGAACAGGCTTCGAAATATTAAATTTGATGTGTAATGTTAATTTACTGCTGGAAGCAAGGGTGTGTCACAACTATATTTGTAGGTGAGACTTATTTATATATGAAATTGATATACTTTATATATTTATATACTTCAGAATATGATAAAATAGAAGAAAATAAAAGGAGCAAAGCTATTGATATAGGATTTTAAGCTTGAATTTAAGTATAAATTAATTATTGGTTAGTGTGTGTTTATATCTGTACCTACCATAATCAAAGT
Source organism: Mya arenaria (assembly GCF_026914265.1). NCBI lineage: Eukaryota > Metazoa > Mollusca > Bivalvia > Myida > Myidae > Mya > Mya arenaria. The sequence goes on along the minus strand of NC_069124.1, from coordinate 22,993,753 downwards.
TTAGCTAAATTTGCAAACAATTGAAAACAACATGTAATTTGTAATAGATTGCCTTTAAGACGAAATTTATTTTTAAAACACGTTTATCTTTGTAACCGAATTGTGTTATCTTCGCTAATAAATCTCTATTTCATACTGAATCAATGGTATGCATCCTACCCGCGTACGTTTCCAGCAGTGGTTAAACAGAGGGCATAACCGTGTTAAAGCAAAATGTTCTAAGCTCCTCTGTAGGGAAACAAAAAATAATATAAGCAATATGATCAATACTTTTCTTGCAAAATATGACGTTAACATGTCACTGTACAGCGTCGGTGTATATCAAGTTGCGAGTACACTTTTTCCCGTGCGCATTGTTGTTGGTATTCTAGAGCTGCTTGAAGATCTCAAGAAAAGTTTGGTCGATGACATCCGTGTGCTGGATAATTTATACTGCAATTTAAACAGCTCTGACGGTACATTTTTTGGCGAAGGCGAAGATATAACAATATAACTTGCCTTCGCTCCGTCACGGTTTGGGGGTCCGGCCCATATAGAACAGCCACAACACTTAAATACTGTTTCCGAACAACATATTGATTGGGTCATTTGCCATTCTGAAACAAAATTGTGTGCAGAAAAACTTTACCCGAGACCATTGAGTTGTTCGGCTGTCTTTTAAAATGAAAGTGCGGTATTTGGGTACTTCGATCTTGTAAAAGCTTGTGGCAAAACGTTGCATCTGGCTGTTGATAAAATCTTAAGGGTATAAAATGCAAGGCAATTTTTGTATTTCAAATTTCGCTATGTCGGAGTGAATGTATGCGACCAGCAGATTCACTTCAGACCAGAACTTCACAACAAATTTAAAGGCAAAACCGGGATATCCTTTCCCCGGTTGATGCCAAAATCATAGATTGGAACCTGTGGAGAAATATCTTAGTTTATGTGTTGCGTCGGCAAAGCCATGCTTGATTCCTGGTGGCTGCCACATGTCTGGCAATCGGATGGTCGGGTATTCCACATCAGGCCATTTGGACATCAAACTTCGGCAGGGCCTTTCTTTTACGGGACTATAGCCGTATAGGCGCATTTGTGTGGTATTTAAAAGTGAAAATGGCAGGAAAGATGGTGATATTATTTCTGATTTGTTATGGTAGTTCGTTACTCAAACCTTTACCGGAAAGACCGCATCGGCAAACCGAAACAGCAAAGTGACGGGAAATTACGGTGGGCTTAGATTTAGCTTTTAGTTGGACTGGTTGGCTTGCCAAACAACAGGGTTTACTCTGAGACATTGTATTAATATATTTAGCTGATTGATAACCTGGCAAACCGGTAATATTAATTGACTGGTTGGAAGACACCAGGAGGCTCCTGAAGGCCATTCAGAACTTAACGAAATACCATCATTTTAGGTTGAAAAAACTTATCACAAAAAGTCTAACTTCCTGTGTATGAAAACCTATGAATAAAGGTAAAAAACTAATATAAACCGTATTGCCATTTTAATTAAGAGATAAATTCTGATGTTAAAGTTAATTTACATTGTGAGCAATTTATTCCAAACACTAGGCATAATACGTTTGAACATTATTTTGAAGGACATCAGCCGACAAACTAGTATTTGTGTTCGCAAGAGAGCCTACAGTGATTTAACTTAAAATTGGAAAGCCCAAAACGATGGCTCTTATCAGAGATTACCCTGAACGCATCCATCCCTTACGTCTTGATGGAAAAAGGCTCTTGTTCTTGTGCGATCAGATTGACCCCTATTGTTTAAACACCAATATATATTCCAAACCAACACCGCTTAATCCCTTCAATTAGTGGAATCATGTCATGTTTTGATGTTAATACACTGATATGTGATCTAAACAAACGTAATCTAACATTTGAGAATGATTCGGTAATTGAGCCGATGAAAATGGGGAATACTGTTAATTGACAGTTATATATTCAATAGTAACGTATTTATGCATATCAAAACGCTTGATTTCTGATTAATATCACCGTACTGTTCTGATTATCGAAATTCATTGATAAATAATTAAATGAAAAACTACGGAAACAAGCTCAGAATTTCCATAAAGTTTTTCATGTGAATTTACACATTGTTGGATCATTATAATATCAATAAACCATGAATAATTTCGTTCTGTGACATACACCATATTTGGTATAACTGTAACGCTACATGTCATTGTAAGCAATGTGAAAACGAGCATGGTTCGTGTGGTGCTTATCCATGATTAATTGGTTGGTGGGGGAAAATGCTCGGAACAGATCAGGGGTACAAATCGTTCGTTACCAAATCCAATACACTTATAAAGACTTCAACTTTGTTTATGCAAAACCCGGTTTTCGCATACTCATTAACCCTTTACTTAATACGATTTTATTGGCCTAAATTTTCGATAGGAGGCTTCACTTATATATGATGGTGGTGTATTTTGTTTGCGTTATGTATTAAGAAAGGAGTCATATTGACCCTCGAATTTCGGTTCAAAGCGGGGGTTTTGCAATAAAACACTGGGTTTTTCAATCGTCCATTTTATTTTTCCCCAGCTATTAAAAATGAGTGAAACCTTCAAGGGTTTCGGAAATCCAAGACATAAAGTATATTAACACGAAACATGAGTTTATATCAAGAAGTGGACAATGCTTCTACACCGGAAGTGTTATAACGTAAACCAAAATTACCGAATTTCATTGTTTTTTTTCCGCGGGATAAAATAACCGGATTTAATTGATAATGCACAATCGATTAAAACTATATATTCTTGCCTGAAATACAATAATTATATTTATTTAGTAACTTATATGTATAATTTCATTAAATTGTAATCAAATTTGATAAAACAAAATGACGGCACGCTGCATCCGTTTACCGGATGTAAAATATCGCAAAATATCAGGACGGAAACGATATGTAACAAATGTTTTTTATGTCGTTCAGTCTGAAATAGTAAAGCAATAATATCTTAATACAATGCTATATCGAATCTATAAGTGCCTAGATTATAGGTCTCAGTGGCACTGTTCATTACAGTCTTACTATTTTGATGATTACTGACATGTTAATTTTAATATCACTAAGTTTTATTTCAACACAAGTACATGTGAGTAAGGCAAACATAGGAGGGAATTAGCGTTCCTGTCTGCAAAAAAAGGGCGACGACGCGGTGTCTTAAACCTAGAGGGGAATTACTGTTCATGTACATTCTCACCAAAAACACACATAAAATCCACCTCCCACACATACGCCCGACCATCCAAAGCATAACCAAATCCATCAATCTATCTACCCAACCACACACTCAAAATCCATCCATCTATTCATCCAGCCAGCAAGACAGGCAGCCAACCAGCCAGCCAGCCTTAAAAAACAAAGTATGGGCTTGTATTTTAACAAATGTTGTTTTACATTCTGTTCTGATGAAACAATATAACAGTTGGATCGGGTGCACTTAGATATGATCATAAAATGTTTTTGTAACGTCTGTATTAATACGATGAACTATCAATCCTCCTCTTTGTTGGAAAATATTAACGCATTAATAATTGTGAAAATTCAATCCTATGTAAACCTATAGAAACAAGTCAAGAAGTCAAACATTTAAATATAAACACTGTTTAATTGCGCAGGGTCAACGCCAATGACATAGAACACAGAAAGAAACAATCACTAACCAGAAACGGAACAATACTCCACAAACAACACACTACATATTTATTATATATATATTATATAAAACTATGGTTTTCATCAAAGACTGTTAGGTACCGCGTTGGAACGGTCAATAAAATGTTACTTTACTGGGCGTTTAAACTAATTTGTGTGAATAACCAATTCTTATCACTCTATTAAAACTTTTTGCATTTTGTGAAAAGTCCGTCCATTATGCTTATACTGAAATAATACTTAAAAACACAAACCTTAAGATTTTCTTTTGGCAACTCTTTCCTGTATACATTTTGGAAAACGATGGCTTAACCAAAGCATATGTGAATATCAACAACACAACATATAGAAAAAAAAGTATGTAACGTCCGGCCTCCTCAACTTGAATGTGGTGGGTTAAACAAGGTAGTGCTGTGAGTAGGTAATTACCGTGGCTTAAATCAAGTTGAATGAAACCCAATTTACAAAATGTCGACCTTCTTGGAAAGTTTTCTCATTTTTTTGTGAAAACACGTATCGAGTTGGGACTTTTTTAAGTTCGATGTAAATGTTACACTACATATTAATAAAAACAAGTATGCAATCAAAACGATAAATAGATTGTCACAATTTATTTGCACATCATAATGGTATAAATCAAAGTGAAGTGGCCAAATCTTTCGTTTACCGCTTCCAATGTAAGGCCCTAACAGCAATAAAAACAGATTCATCGATATTTAAAGTAAAAGTTGCCGTGAGCGCGTTTGGTAATGTCTGATAATGTAATGTCAACTAGATACGGTTGATGTTCGGATGTAAGGTAAGTGTTCTTGTGGGTGTTGTTATGTGATTGTGTTCGTCACCCGATAGGTGTTCATTAGACTTGATCATTGCGTATCAAAATACGATCATGGTTACTCTACTGCCTGAAGTGCTTGGTCCTGTAAAATGCATGGTAAATGTGCATTTTTTTTGCCAAAGTCCTCTGCATTTGCTTTGTTATATTGAAAACGAATCCGGTGTAAAACATACTAGCTCGTCTGAAGCTCGTTCCATTTGAAGTAATTATTTGTATAACACAATTATTATGCGATGTCTAGTAGTTAATGTATGAACAAGTAAACAATTAATACTTTATTTGAGTGTGTACCTAAAAGTGGCATATTTTGGATTTAAAAACGAACAAAACGTTAATTTATAAGTAGCTTTCTCAAGCGGCAAGTAAGTGCATAACATTTTCAACAGACAAGAAATTTAATATCTACATACAAGTGAGCTATTCGCCTTAATCCTCGTGTGCTACTAGTAAAAAGTATTGTCCATCTTGTCAAACGTTTCGGGCTTTCAATCTGGATAAAAGATAAAATATAAATATATGCTATTTCCTTAAGCAAACACTATTTCAACTTGTTTTGTTTCAACAAACCGATATTTGTACCAATTTAAAGCTGTGGTCTCACATATTGACATTTCTGGGGGGTTTTTTGTCTCAGAATCTGCTGATTATGGCATCGATGCCTTCAATTCAGTCACATAAGATAACTCAAAATAGAACAAAACTCAATTGTTTCGAAAACTGTCGACTAATTCATTCTTCATAAAGCGTTAGTAGCGCTTCAAGCCATTAAGGATCAATTTTAAAAGTTACATATTAAAAACTGCGATCTGATATTTTGTCCTTATTTCACTGGGTTCCAGACATGTCGCAAAAATGGCTCATTCCAAGACAAAAATTGACAAAACAGTCAATATGTGAGAGAGCACTTGTACGTGCTTCAATTCAATTGAGTATTTTTTTTTAACTTTTAAAGAGTACTTCGTGCTTTTGAGGGATATAATCAAATTAAAAAACAAAACAATATCTAATAATATCTGTGTTCATGCAAACGTTTGATCAATTATGCGATTTAATTTGTCAAATAATGAGTCGAAACACATTGAGGCTAACAACGGTAAAACTGGGTTATATTTACGAGCAAAAAATTAAGTGTCCCACCATGTAATACTATTTTAGCGTATAGCATTAACGAACGCTCGAACTGACCACAATTATCTTAAAAAATGTAGAAAAATCAATAGCTTGAATCATATGAACTATTTTATTCACAATCCTGACCTTTTGTGTTGCGAAAATTAATAACCACTTAGTACCTTCAAAAACTCTTATAAAAGTAAAAAAGTTAAGGTACATTTGATAACATCTCACCTCCTACATATATGGCACTATTTGAATGGTTAAGAGCGCCCACACGATCAATGTGTGTATTCAAATATGCCTTGTAAATTTCAATACACCCTACGTATCTGAAATTCCAAAATACAAGTCAAAATATTTCTAACCATCAACTATTATACGTCCTAACTCATCTTTGAGTAGTAGCGACGAAGAAAATGATCATTCTGTATGTTTTGAAAATCCGAGGAACACCGGAAGTTACATTTAGGATTGCATTCGACTATAATTAGGATAAATAGGAAACACTTGGCCAAGTATGTCTTGTAAAATGCATCTGGTAGTCGATGAAATTTGCTCGTTATACTGCTAGTAGCTGAGAATGTAAGGGATACACATACGACGTGGATAAAATGTATTTTAATTTAGATTGACCACCATGTAACAATAGTACAATTCTTATCAGGAATAATGAAACCGATTATTAGACTATATGAAAACATTTTTAAAGCGTTTAATTTTACTTAGGCGTGCAATATTTATAGCCGTATCGTGTAGAGTTCATACAGTTGATCAGCTTTAAACCGTTTTTAGTTGATGTTTGGTCTTAGTTGTTGAATAATTGGAGTTACTTTATTAGCTTACATTGTTGGCTAAACTTGCTTCATCATTAAAACTGATGCTCGCTCTCTCTCTCTATATATATATATATATATTTAAACTCTTTAGTTTCAACCGAAAAAGATTTAACAGTTATAGGTATAAACATATATACAAGAATACAAACAATCGAAAAATGCATCTGAAAGAGGCAAAAAAGATCAGTAAAAATGTTTTGTTATAATCGCACTTATTTCGAAAATGGCGAACAAACTTACCAGTTAGTCGAGGTGCTCATTGGTTCATGATAAATGTATTTATGTTTACCGAGAAACGAAACAGGTTAAGAAAAAAGGGGCATCTTAACATTTTACTAAGCGTTTTTTATATTAGTTTCACGTTGATATCATTAAAACACACCCATTTTTTTAAAATTCAAGGATGCTTGGATATAGAAGTGCGCACCTGTAAGAAAATGATCGTCGAAAAACTAAAAACAAGCAATTAAGGGAGTTCATATTTTGAGATTTTGGATAAATGATGGAACATTTGTTAGGTTTTATGTAATACCATATGATATTATTCAATCTCTCAGTGAGCGTGATCAAAGGCGGTAACACCAACATTTGTTAATAGGTATATGTTGATTTATGGGTGGATTGTGTGTGTCGTTTAGCCTAGCATGTGTCTCTCGTTTAAGTGTTTGTTGAGCCCTAGCCTTCTGCCATGTAACAGCGCCTTCGTAGTTTACATTAACAAGAACCGAATCGTCTTGGCATAGTTTACTTCTTTATCAAATCTTACATAAAATGCAATCTCATCCTTTATCCTTAACCAAACAAAATTATCTTCTTTCTCAAGACCACTTATGATCGTTTCGTGTGCGCCTCGTTAAGATATAATACATTTAAAAGGGAAGAATAAATAGGTAACCCACATAAGTCATATAAATCTAAGTAGTTTTAATTCAATTAATGTATTAATGCAATAATAGATCGGTTTTAGAAAATAATACCTGCCGTTGATATATATTATAATTGTCATATATAAAATATGCTTATAATTAATCCTTTCAAACAACAGTAATTTAACGTTAGGTTCGTTTCTGTTTTGGATTGATCGATTCGCTTTATTCGATGAAGAATCATTTTGATTTTTCTTATGCTGCCGATCCTTTCGGAATATATATATATATCAGTTGTTTGCCATATTTAAAAACAAGTACTAAAATAATAAAACAGTGAAATAAACGTGATTTATAAAAACAATTAAAACGCAAATGTATGTTGCCTTTAGTTATTAAATACAATTTCACCATTCGAAAACTGAGCAGTTCAAGTAGAGCATATTAATTTATTCAAATAGTTGATATATTGTTGGTTTTTTGAGATTTGTATATATTAAAGTACGGTGAATTATGATGAGAGAATAAATAAAATATTGAATAATGTAAATATTACAGGATTGAGACAGATTTGGCCCTATCTATCATTGACGTTACCTTTTGTTTGTATGAATTTTGATTTGGTGTAGGGTATTTAAACTGATAACATTACTTTAAAAGCTTCCTCTTTATATATTTCGTTTCAGTGCAATAGGTGTTCACTATTTTGGTTTGTAGGGTGCAAACAAAGGATTTTTACAAAGATAACAACGAGGTAAGACTTTTGTTTATATTTCACTTAATGTTAGATATACATGCATATTTTTCTTCGGCATTATTTGAAGTGAAGACTGTGTTGTTGTTTTTCTTTTAATATCACTGATCCGTAAATCTTATATATACATATATTTTTTTTTTGCAATGAACGCTGACGATCGGCCTGTCATTTGACCATAATGTAAAAAACAGTAACAGTAACCTTTGTTTACACAAATCTGACCTCATAGTTTCTTGGAACAGAAAGGTGGACGATATTTTTCCATTGTTAGTAACAGATCGTGGTTACATGCAAAACCCATATTAGACGGATTTCAAATGTAATTCCTACTTAGTTATTTTCCCCGTAAACTATATGGATAAAAAAGTTTAAATGAAAAAGTTAAAAAAAAAAAATCTTATTTAAAAACACATACTAGACGGATTCCAAATACGGTCTTCATTTGAGAGTACATGTATCGTTAACTTGTAAGCTGGGCGGTTCGAAAAATACGACCAATTGGCACGTGCAAAAGCCGGAATGGAGGCTGGAACGAATGTCGGATACTTCAATACGACCCACATATACGCGAATGATATTTGTTATCGCATTTATGATTAAAACGAACGTTGTAAGCGCTATTTATATATACGTCTCAAAATCTCGAGTGGGTAGTTGCTTTCTCATGACGTCAGAGTGGTGACTCGGAGTTATTTAAAGTTAGTATCTAATAGTACTCGATTAACCCCGCTGTTTAAACAAAAAAAATGTATGTTTCGTTATGATTGTGTCTCATTTGTTTTGTTCTTTGTAAAAACGCATCACTTTAAATTGTGTGTCATTATCAAAGTACCCATACTTCTTAAACGAAAGGTGGTGGCGTTGAGAACAGCGTATAAAATACGAAAATAGGAACTCTATTTATCAGTCTCTCCATTGACAGTTTCTACCACAGTATCAGAAACATAAAGTTCGTGTTTAACATGGTGTAGAACACCGGTTTGCGTGATAAAATATTTTTTAATCATGCCAATTCGATAAAAGTTGGCTCAACCGTGTCAATGAAAAAATGAAAACTACAGGGACAAGCACAGTAGCCGAAACTAAACCCTGTTCAGAATAACAAAACAAACCTGATCTCACCCCATATGCATCACTGGTTTCATTCAATGCAAATAAATTAAAGCTTCTCAGATTTGTCTATTTCTTAAGTTATAGTCTATATTTAAGATAAAACAAATACAAAGGTCTACAAAACAGGCAGCCAAAATCACGTAAAACATTTAGAACATCAACGTTAGTGTATTTTAAGATAACAAGTGTATCAAAACTAAATCAAATTGAATATTAGTTTGAAAATGCCTTAGATTGTCACTTACAATACTGTAAATTACTTTCTCTTCCATATCTCATCGAAAACTATTAATAAAAAATGAGAAACTTTAAAAAAAACTTCGCTCTTCAAAATTTTAATCACCAACGTTCGAAATGGGCACACGATGAGACCACCAGCCGATTAATTTTATATGAAAATTATTCGACTACTTAAGCTGGTGTATTAAATCAGTTGCTTTATGACGTACACAATGTGACAGTTATATGATGTTCACTTAAGGAATATGCCACGGATCTACTTAATATTTGGTAAATCAAAGTATTTTCAAAGGAAGATAAAAAAAGGTTTGAAGTATTTTTTGACAGCAAATACGCCGGTTAAGAATGAGAATGATCGTCGTTTAGCGACTGTTGTGTACCACGAACTACACAAGCACACACATGCACACTTACGCAAGCACGCACACACACACGCACACACACACACACACACAAACACACACATGCTGCTAACCACCGACGCACGGTCATATCAACATACGTGTTTCACGCACCTGCGATAAAAAAAAGAACAGCTGTAAAATTTTGTGTTTTAATAGTGCAAAAAGTTCAAATGATCGTTTATATACTCATTTTCAGGACAGGAATATAAGAACAACAAGGTCTGCAATTGCAATTACAATGTCCTTCATTTTTTTAGACATTAGTTATTGATACATCATCGCCTTTTTGCTCCATAACCGGCCTTGGAACATTCATAGTTCTTAGACCAAATTCAAGCATCTGGAACAGTGCGAAAACATTAGTTGGCACGTTCTAGAACAACTTTGCTTTACATTGCTCAGTAAATAGAAACACAAAACAACAACATGTATGTATCATTATTATTTGGTTTAATTTGCAACCGGGCAAGAAAAGCGCGTGTATCAGGTTGTGATACAGCATCCAATTGATATAGTTGTGTAAATGTGTCATATATTTTGCTTTCGGCATTTTCAGTGTTATTATCTCTGTCTTTAAGTTATATTGCCTGTACAGCAATCTGTGGAAATAACCCTGACATATATCTCTACATATGATTAACGAGGTCACTTCCAAATACATTCCACTCAAAATATTACAAAATTTAGAAATGTATTTCTGTCTAAGTTCTGTTAAATGACAAATCGATTCTTTCAACTTTTTACCAAAAACCTTGTGTCGCATTTACCTCGACGTTAATGATCCTGCATTGATGTTACATTTCACATATAGTTTGCCTCTTTTACCAAAGACAATACCAATTCCAGTGTATGTAGATTTAAACATTCAAATTCAACTGTAAACAATTACGATATCGATTTTATGTAAAAGTCCCAATACAACATATATCTACAAAATAAACTGCACAATGTCATTTTTAATTTACTTTATATATAAACGTTTTATGAATTATGATTCTTCATCAAAACAATATTCATTTTGATTTCACCTTCTATATACCCGGTAGAGATAATTATTATAATTGCATATAAAACAACTCAAATGTATCGATATGTTTCAAAACAATCATTATTAAACCTATAGCCACATAGAACAGCTAGATATATGTATTTATTTTTATTTTTTTGTAAATGGGCTTGGTGCGGTTAGCTTGGAAAAATGGATTTCACGATATCTACCATGATGAAAGTGCGTTCCTTTCACATTATGGGCATGTGTTTGTTTAATGAATCGGACTATTATTTATTAAGATATGATTATAAGTCCAATTAACTGTAATATAACTAGCCGACGTCGACGTCTTTTCGCTTATTGTTTTATCGTTTACGTTGTAACGTCGCATTATATGCGTGTAAAAACTGGAGTAAATAATTGATAGATATAATATTTAACCATTAAACATCGGCTTGTGCATAAACTGTTTGGTGTTGGTGTTGTTGTGAGTAATACAATATCAACACGCACGTACTTGTTGTAGTACGTGCGTGAAATATAACTGAATGCTCTAAATCGCTTATAATATGAAAGAGATAATACTACATGCGTTTGTATTCAAGAAAACTTTCGAAAATACCTTGATGATTTATATTTAAATTACTACAAAAGTAATTAATTAACCCATTAGTGTTATTATAATTTAATCGCATCAGTTTATATCACGATCCACAGCGTATCACAAGCGACATTTTATTGATGGCGAGTAGACATTTCCACGTGGTTCATGCGCGTTCCGTACCTAAACGTAACTATTCGGTCATTCCCGTGACAAGAAGTTCTCTCCAAATTCGATAATGTTCCGAGTTACACGATTAAAATGTTTATAACGCGTTCTGAAGGTTATTTCCTAGCGATATACAATAGTACTGTATATTATTACTAATAGTTATGTGTTATTTTTTAATAACTTTAGAGTTTTATCATTAAGAGAATACTTCAAGTGATCTAACTATTACTTTGTCGTTAGTTTGACAGAACCAAAGATGGCGGCCACTCAGTTTTTTAACCGATTGTGTTACACATAATTCTGCAAACATAATTGTAGGAAAATGATGGTCATTGATGTGTACTATTGTTTAAATAAATCGTAATACTTCCCCATGTTTAAACGAGAGAAGGGAAAAACAATTGCAGGAAATTGTTTATGTAAAAAACAAAACAAAACAACGGCCCATTTATGTGTGGTATTTCATTCGACCTTTTTGGTAAAAAGAACTAAAAGTACAAATAAGTGCATATTCGTTATCTTTATAGCATCTAATTATGGCATACATGCAATAATATATATCAATGCGTAAACATATTTCAGCATTTATAAACAATACACACGAATTCTATCTTATCAGTTATACCACAATGAAACATTAGTTGTTATGCGTAATCCATTAGTATGAATATTTTGGCAAAGCCATCAGATAAGCAATTGCTAGTTCATTATACTTACAAATCATTCCATGAAACAGTTGATCAATTGCAAACTGATATCAGTCAGATAATTGTCACATATATGTTTTAGACAGCATCTACCGCCGCTCGACAATAAAATCAATGAACAGTTGATGACGAGCGTCTTTTCGGACACGGACTAACTTTGGGCCTGGTTTATCACAAATAAAACATCGCTAGTGCGTATACCCGTTACTTCGAATTGTTATAGTAATGTTTGTATGCAGAACGGAATCATTAAAAATACAACCTTCAAAGCGTTCATTAACATGTAAGTTAGTACTAACAATTTGTTGCGCAAGCATTTTATTGTCGCGTTTGCACGCATAAAGCTGTTGCCTGCACTTTCTGCCAGAAACCTCGGTCGTATCTTTTTGCAAATGTACATGATACTTTTTAAGAAAATACTCCCTCACATCCTGGTTTCTTATTTCTGACAATCGGACCCGCTCCTTAGGTTTTGTGCGTTTTGTGCAAATCACACACTTCAAATGATAATCCATCTGGACGGGCTCGACCTATGAAACACAAAAATAAACATTCTGTAAGAAATATCAATTTATAGCAGATTCGCATAGACCGTATAGTAAGAAGGCGCTGGCGCAATTTATTTGCCCTCATTTTCTTCACGATTATTATCGTCTCATGTGTAAACAAAATGTTTTGTTGTGTGTGGCCTTTTTTGGCGGGAAATTCGAAAACATATGCCCTATTATTTATTGGTCACATACCAGGATTTAATTTAGAAAATACCCGACGCGTGATCAGGAGTGCAATATTTTGGGGTGGCCGCGATTGCTTATATTAGCTTCTAAACGTATAGAAACAATTTCCCCTTATAGTACACACGTATGATATATAAATAAATTGCACTTTTAATTACATGACTTGTATAAAATGACAATTGCATAACAGTGTGCCTAGATAAAATGAAATCGTCCACGGGATCATTTTTAAATTGTGAGCCGTTTTGGTATTGTCATATAATTACGACTGGAGAAACGTTTAGTTTAACTAAATTTTGTATATAACAGTCACTGGCATTCGTACAGTATTGTGATGGATCATAGTAACACGTTTGACCGTAAACCCAGTAATCAAACCCATGGGGGCTCCAGGTTTTCACGTTGGGAGCAAGTGCTAATTTGGGCGTAAGTTAGGAGAGCAACCTTATGGCATGTGTCCATCCATTAGAACCAAAATTGATATGTAAGTTTTATTACACTGGCTGGGGGTTAGCTACATTTAGTCTCAAATCGTTCATTTCTTCGTATTATATTAATTCGTTTTCTCCGAATTTCTCCGTTATTGACACGACATTCTTATTAGTATACTGCTACTAAACATAGGAATATAACGGGTTTTTTTGCGGGTGCATCCCCTTACTCCCCCCCCCCACACACACAAGCACATTAGCCTGCCTGTGCGAATGTACATGAGTACTAGTTTAATAATGCATATCGAACTTTATTAAAGATTTTATTATGGTACGACAATCAGATATGTACATAACTGATATGGTATAGGGAGCCATATCCACTATTACGGTCGTTGCAGTAGATATACTGTAATTAATTCAATTGCAATTGTTGCGGGCATAATCTACTATATAGATACAGTAAATCATGTGTATTATCGATTTTCTTATTATTTAACGTATTGTTAATATCTTTTAATGGAATTAAACACTTTGATCTTGAATTATAAAATAAACGGACAGTCCAAAGTATTTTCTATAATAGCGACCAGCTGAACATTTAAAACTAAATGATTGAAAATAAACCAGTTTTACCCGTTTCATCAATTATACAGGTTTTAGATGGAGTTTGAACATTAACAGTTGAATGTACGTGGGAAATTGAAATCAATAAAAGCAAACATATAAGTTGAGCACATTCTTACCTTCAATTAAACAACACACAGTTAATAATATAGAACAGAACAGAACAGAACAGAAGTTTATTTCGACTTATGCAACAAAGCATCTCGTCAAACAAATATATACAATTAAACAAAATATCCATGCGTGTGATCATCGTTACAAGGTAGCCAATAACAATAACAATTCAAGATAGCTCAAGAAATATGGAGAATGTTCACGTATAACAATATTGATAATAATAGATATAAGAAGCTGTTTATCAAGTTATTTAGATACATTATGGAAATGCAGATGATTAGTGGTAACGACAGTGATTGTACGGTTACGACTTAAACAATATCATTGATTAATAGGTTTCTTCTATTATGTGCCTGTACCAAAAATTTACATAAATTTCCAATAGTTGTTTTGTTATTACTACTAACTAGTTGAGTAAATTTAAACATGCTAGGTTTTACATAAAAATACTTTTTAATAAAACATTTACGTAGGTCATCGAAACAATTACATTTTATAACAAAATGAAATTCATCCTCAATTTCCTGTGTTTGTCCGTACCTGCCAGTTTCAATACGTAACCTGTGAGCTGAAACACGTAATTGAGTGAGGTATTTTCTATTAGTTTGTTATATAGTAAATTAAGATATTCAGCCATACCAAACGTACTGTGCAGATGAAAGTATAGAATATTAAGTTTCGCACTGTTTGCACAATCAGCACGCCACTTTTGTAGAAAACTATCGATTAAACGTTGATTAAAGACTTGAGCAAAGAGTTTGACATTATAATTCCCCGGATTAACCCAGACATCTAAAAACCCGTTCTCCTCAAGTAAACATTTAACGTTAGATGCCCAAGTTGTGAGGCCTTCCTCGCTTAAATCAACTGATTTACGGTATAACAAATTTAATAAAATATTATTGGAATGTTGTACTTTGAACCAATATTTAATAATTAGCACGTATCTGTTAATATATATTGGATAACGCCGTAATTCTCCGTAAACAGCCGCTGTACATGTACTTCGCTTAACTCCTAGAAGCGATTAGCAAAATTTTAGGTGGATCCTTTCTATATTTCTCGATTTTGAAAACCCCCAGACAGAACTCGCATAGTTAAGGATCGAACCTACAAATGAGTCAAACAATTGAAGTGCAATTTTCGGAGGTACGTCATATTTGTTAATATTTTTGTTTAATACGTGCATAGCCTTTAGGGCCTTACCGACTACATATTGATTATTTAAAACGAAAGTGCCCGTGTAGTTAAATACTGTGCCTAGATAGTTAAAATTGTCAACTACTTCAAGTGGTACGTCACTGTATACCCAAGTTTCATTAGCCCTAACCGGTCCTTTTTTACGGAATGCTGCAACCTTAGTTTTGGCTATATTAACTTCTTACTCCCCCTTGACGGAACTTTTCCATGACACTTAATGTAAACAATGGCATTTGACAGTCACCAAGCAGACAACTTTTGCAAAATTATTACAATCTGCATGCAGTTAATTTTACATACTATATATCCCTGCACAGGTAATGAAGTATATATGTAATATATAGAAAAGTTTATGGCTTATGGTTTATGTAACCGATTTTCGAGACTTTCGTGCACTTTGCGATTGATGACGTCACAAATATAACGTCATGCACGGTCGTATAGCAATCAAATGCAAGAGTTTATTTTCGCAACATTATTGGCAATTATTTAAAACAAACAAATTATATATTTAATTTTTTTTTTTTTTTTTTTCATTATTTGAAGCTCAGAATTTATGTTGGTTTAGGCCATTTTACATAATAAACCACACCAAGCACAATTTTCGATGTATCT
This sequence comes from Mya arenaria, assembly GCF_026914265.1. NCBI lineage: Eukaryota > Metazoa > Mollusca > Bivalvia > Myida > Myidae > Mya > Mya arenaria. The sequence goes on along the minus strand of NC_069124.1, from coordinate 22,977,722 downwards.
TAATAAATGGATGGTTATATTTGTCACCAGTTTGCACAATATTTGGCCATAGAGACACTAATTAACCAAAACTATTTCTTAACTTAAATTTTATATGACCACGAATCTCAGTTTTGCAATCTTTATTTTGTATATTTCATTTGAAGAACAATAAATGTTCTTGAACCATTGTTTTTGAATTATTAATGAATGTTCCTTACTTACGCAATAACAGCTTTAAGAAAAAACTCCAATTGAACGCACATTTCAAGAACAGACCAGGGATTAAGGCCGTTTCTCCTTGAACTATATTTCCAAAACGCTTAAGATATTTTACAATCATTTAAGTTCTAACTCTTACAAAACTAGTCGTTGTTTTTCAACTGTTTTCACAGTGGTTTACACTGTTTGAATGTGTTACTCCTGAATAATAAAGTGAATACCACAAATAAATTACAAATTGTACTTGTGAATTGAATTGAGTTTTACCTTAATTTTATTTTTTAATAATCCAGTTGCCTATCGTGCTTTTCACTAAATTTCACCGATATAGGATGTAAAAACGCGTTGTTAAATAATTATTGAGAGGTGAAAAAATATTTGTGGATGCATGAACGCTTAGTGTAATTACAGATTGAATGCATGAACTCTTAGTTTAAATATTGATTGTGACTGCATGAACGCTTAGTGTAAATACAAATTTAATGCATGAACGCTTAGTTTAAATATTGATTGTGGCTGCATGAACGCTTAGTGTAAATACTGATTGAGGCTGCATGGACGCTTAGTATAAATACTGATTGGGACTGCATGAACGCTTAGTGTAAATACTGATTGAGGCTGCATGGACGCTTAGTGAAAATACGGATTGGGGCTGCATGAACGCTTAGTGTAAATACTGATTGAGGACGCTTAGTGTAAAAACTGATTGTGGCTGCATGGACGCTTAGTGTAAATACTGATTGAGGCTGCAATAACGCTTAGTGTAATACTAATTGAGGCTGCAATAACGCTTTGTGTAAATTCTGATTGAGGCTGAATGAACGCTTCGTGTAAATATTGATTGAGGCTGCATGGACGCTTTGTGTAAATAATGATTGAGGCTGCATGGACGCTTCGTTTAAATACTTATTTGGGCTGCATAAACGCTTAGTGTAAATACTGATTGAGGCTGCATAAACGCTTAGTGTAAATACTGATTGTGGCTGCAATAACGCTTAATGTAATACTGATTGAGGCTGCAATAACGCTTTGTGTAAATACTGACTGAGGCTGCATGGACGCTTCGTGTCAATACTGATTGAAACTGCATGAACGCTTAGTGTAAATACTGAATGGGGCTGCATAAACGCTTAGTGTAATACTGATTGAGGCTGCAATAGCGCTTAGTGTAATATTGATTTAGGCTGCATGAACGCTTAGTGTAAATACTGATTGAAGCTGCATGGACGCTTTGTGTAAATACTGATTGAGGCTGCATGGTCGCTTAGTGTAAATATTGATTGGGGCTGCATGGACGCTTAGTGTAAATACTGATTGAGGACGCTTTGTGTAAAAACTGATTGATGTTGCATGGACGCTTAGTGTAAATACTGATTGAGGTTGTATGAACGCTTAGTGTAAATACTGACTGGGGCTGCATGAACGCTTAGTGTAATCAAAGCGCTGAAAGCGCTGCAAGACTGTCGGTGACGTAACTGAAGCAAGCAAACACTACCGCAAAGTTCTTTCAAATGAAACGTGATCAAATGATTTCATACAAATGATGAACACTCTTTAAGGTAGATGAAGAAGGATAAATGTGATTATAATAAGCACAAATATATTGGCCCTACTTAATCATGTATCCAATGGCCTACAAGATTCTTAATTCAAATTTCCTAATTTTGAACCGCTTTAAATTAGTTAAATGCATATTCATTATGTTAAAATCGCTTCAATTTATGACGTCGCTTATAACAGTTTCAGTAAGCAATTACATTCCTTCATTTCATTAGGGTCTGTTGAAGCCAATGTCTTTAAAATGCAAATACAATACAAACTATACCCAAGATTCAAGGGACATAATAAAAATATAACTTTAAAATGATGCTCTTTCAAGCCTAAAAATGCCTCCCAGAACTTCTATCAACAGAGTCCACATATCTACAAAATTTGTGCTCGAGTTACTTTCTTTGATATAAAAGTGAAAACAAATCTGCATGGTGCTGTGGCATCATACCATGAAAAAAACTAATATCTTTAAAATTTGTTTTCTATTTTGTTTTTATTATAAAAGTGTTAATAAATCTGCATGGTGCTGAAGAAAAAAAACTAATGTCTTAAATTTCAAACCTACAGCATTAATTAGCGCCATGTTGTCAAGAATATCTGGACAATTGAATGAACTATGCATGGACCGAAATGACAGCTGGTTTTTCATTGACAAAAGATGCCTTTGAGGCAGTTTTAAGATTATGCTATTCAAAGTATGAGGGTAGTTGGTACAGTTTTCACTCATATTCAGATGATGGCTGATATTTGCTGATAAACATGTATCCTCTTAGCAGCAGGGAATAAGTAAATGACATAGTTGTGATGACCAATATTGGAGATGTGACCTTGACCTCCAAATCCAAAGGGGTCATCTGCTGGTCACCCCAAACCTAAATTTCAAGTTTGAAGGCCATGGGTGCAGACTTTGTCGAGTTGTCACACAGGCAAGCTTTTTGCGTTCAATGGTCTGTGACAAATCAATAGGGCTCACCTACTGGTCAGGACCAACCCCAAAGTCAAGTTGTTCAAGGGCCATGGGTGCAGGCTTTGTCCAGTCATTATTAGTACAACCTTTTAGCATTCAAGGTCACTGTGACCTTGACTTTTGAACCAATGACCCCTTAAATCAATAGGATCTTCTAATAGTCAGACTTAGCCTCCATGTTGAGTTTGAGGGCCATAGGTGCAGGCATTGTCAACTTATCAGTCAGATGTATGGTTTGACACCTTCCTGTTCAAGGTGACCTTTGACCATATTACCCCTAAAATCAAAAGGGGTCATCTACTGGTTAAATCAAACTTTCATGTCAAGTTTGACAATAGGTCTAGGAATTGTAGAGTTATCACCCGGAAAAGCTTTGGTCTACTGTCAGACAGACGGACGTAGCGGCCAACATGTGCAAAGCAATATACTCCTCTTCTTTGAAAGGGGCATAATAAATTGAAATTGATTAAATATTTTTGTTTATTATGTTAATTAACTTACACTACATACAACAAGTACCATTTTGATATTTTCGAATGCTCATTTGGGCATGTACATGGGTTTTGATCTGACTATGAACATGAAACTACATAGTGATGTTCCCTCCTATAAATTCTAAATTTAAATAACCATGAGAAAAAAGAATGTTTTCACTGCACCATGAATAAATATGTCAAACAAAATAAATGTCAAGTTATTCAAGATTAATTTAACACTGTTCTTTTGATGATTTCCGTGCATTCCTGACTGCAGGTTTTTCCCATTTTCCCACAGTTATTTCATATTGGCCTTACAAGGTCAGATCTTGAGTTGGGTCTTCATTGCTGGACACTATCTCTTTATCTTCACAGAAAACACACTGGTGCAAGTTTCACTGCAACAACTGCAAAATAAAGTTATATTATATTCTAACTGAACTCTGCATCAATATTCAATTATTTTTTATTGGATTTAGGAAATGTCTTTGTTTTAAAGGGTTCATATAAATTAATGCATTTTTTTCAATTTAATGCATTATTATGCTGGACTCTTTGACATTGATGGTTAAAACAAAGAAGGCATATGATTTGTGTACAGATTAAACATTATTAATTATAAATGTGTTCTTTAATTAATAGACAAGTGGCAACAATTTCCCCGGTTAAAAAAGCTTACATTTGTATATCTGCAGATTAATCATTTGCATTTCTTTTGCTTTGATCATTTAAGTCAAATGAGTTAGACATTATAATGCATTAAAATAAGAAATATATTTTTGGGCATCAATCTATAGTGTGTGCCTTCAATCTAGAAATAAATTTCTTCTCAACAGATGCTAAATTATAAAAAAATATATAAACCAAGATTTTGATTATGACATACCTGCATAGTTAGTGGTCTCCATAACTGCTCAGAAATGCTCCCTATGACAAACTAAGTGCTGGTGTATGGCTGGGTAATAGTGCTGCTCCAACAACCAATAGCGCAATTCTTCCTACAGGTGGACCAGCTCCTCAATATGGTTTCTGTCATGGCAGTGATAACAGTATGTAACATGCCCTTTTCTACTTTCCAGAGAATGAATCTTTCAATCTAAATTACAAATTTAAGAACAAATATATACATATGCACATGTAATGTTGTTAAAAACAAACCATTTACGGTAGATGCCACAAAACTATAAGATTTTAGGTGAAAATTGAGCCAAATCAAAACATTTAGTCATTTAAAGCTGCACTCTCACAGATTTACTGTTTTTACAACTTTTGTCTTGGAATGACCTATTTTTTTGCTAAAATATCTGCAAACCAGTGATATAAGACTACTGACAAAATATTAGATTGCAGACTTCCATATTTCAGGTCGAAAACAAAGGTTTTATGGCTTAAAGCGTTACTAACGGTTTAAGAAAAATGCATAAAACATTTTGAACTTAAATATAAACATTTTCTGACAAATTTATTGTCAGCAATCTTATATGAATGGTTAACATGCATTTTCACATAAATTGGCCCGTTCCTAGACAAAAAATAAATAAAGTAGTCAAAACGTTCAATCTGTAAGAGTGCTGCACTCTCAGTCACAGATTGAAGGTTTTGACAACTTCTTTTACTTTTTGGCTTGGAATAAGCTAATGAAAAGCAGTATGAAAACTGATGAAATAAGACTGCTGACAAAAGATAAGATCATGTTTTTTATATTTACATTTGTAACTATTGGTTTTATGGTTAAAAGCATTATTAACGCTTTACTAATAATGAGATTTTTGGCACAGAACATCATCTTTTGACCGTATTAAAATAAGAAAACAGCGTTCCAATATTTTCAGTTGTCTTTTTTGACTGAATTAATATAAGAAAGCAGCGATCCCCTTTTTCCAGTTGTCTGTTATGTCCAGTGTTCAGAAATTCGCATAAAATAATTCATTACCAAGAAATAAAAAAAGAGTTGGTAAAACAGACAATCTGTGAGAGTGCAGCTTAAACATATGATATGCATTATCAGCCAAGTGCAGACCTACTCACATCCTGGCTACACAACCAGTACATTCATCAGCTTTACTGATTCGAACCAGGCACATTTATATTGGTAGACTAGCATTTTACCATTCTGTGCTGGCCAGTTAAGTTCTCATTTGAATTCTAATTCAAATTGTATATACCTTTGTTCATTTTTTTTGCCAACTCTGTTTCAACTGAACTTCCTAAATGAATGAGATGTTTCAAAAAATAATTACAATATCTCAGTGAATACCTGCATTTATGTGTTTCTTGTGCAATCTGTCAGCTTTGGAAGGCTCAGGTTTCATTTTGTCCACCTCAATACTTGTAATCTTCTAGTCTGATGTACTGCCATCCAATTTTTAAGTCAGGTCAGGCAGCCATTTCAGCTTTGTTCCAGTTGATTGTATCAGATGATGTTAACAATACTAGCCTTGTATCCAGGCACTTCTCAATCTGAAAGTTTACAAAAGAACATGGCCTGTAATATTTAATAAAAAAAATCATAATTGTTTACTCCTGGATGATGGGTTCTAAAGTAAACCTTTGAGAAAAGATGCTACTGGTATGGTGCTTAAACCCACGACCATGTGAACACTTGCATGGAGATTTGTCAAACTGAGCTAACTGGGTAACTGATTTTTAGGCAGCTCCCAGCTTGGCTCTACAATTGACAGGTGCATTATACATTATAGAGACAATAAATCAAACACTTGAAGCACTAGTCCAAATAATAGTAACTTAACTGATCTTTTTACAAATTTTGAAATGGCATATCCTTCACATACAACTTTTTTGTACCAAAAGTGGGTAGCTATTCCGATTGGGATTCCGGGTCAGATAATTATATATATCTAAAATATGAGTTATGTACACAAAAAATAAAAGCTGACGAATTATTATGAGTTTGATGAGTGTTTTTCTTCATTTCATACTGTCAAAACATAATGATATAAACTGTTATACATGAAGATCACATGCAAGGCTGCGGTGCATAGATTTACATAGATATAAAATGGTTGTGTTTAAATGCATTAAATGCTTGTTTTGTGAAAAAAATCTTTGCACTTACATGGTAATAACTAAAATACGAATTTAACCTTTAATATCTATTTCAAACATATAATACTTATCTAACTACGATTTCAATATCTTTCAACCCCCACCCTGTTTTGCACAAACCCGATTAGACGTAAGGGATTGGAAGAATCCCATATAACACGTCTATTTTTTTAGACTATTGAATCATATATGTTCTTTTTTGATGGTTGAGACGTTTCAGGTTAAACAACAATTAAAAATGCGAAATAATTTTAGTGAATAATCAACTCTGAATTGAAAGTAACATGAAGATGTTGTAGTGAAAGATTTGCCATATATATATATATATATATATATATATATATATATATATATATATATATATATATATATACATTTTTTTAATCGTAAAAAGATATAATTGTACGTTGACAGATTTTTTTACGATTTTTGATACAGCAAATTCTTCACGTACAAATTGTTTTGTACGAAAAGTGGGTAGTTATTCTGATCGGGATTCCGGGTTAAAGCATATTGCATCAATCACATATCATAAAAACAAGAAATATTACCAGATAATGTTATTTTATATAAATTCCGTAACCAAAAAGTAATATCAAGCAAATAATTATGAGTTTGATGGTTTTTTCTTCATTTCATTCTGTCAAAACATAACAATATATACATGAAGGGCACCTGCAAGGCTGCAGTTCACAATTTTACAACAATCGGAACATTTCGGCCATCAATTGTAACAACTCGCCATCTTCGGTAAGCTTCCAGATAGTCAATCCCTGTTGGATACTGGCTGAGGTGTTCAGATTGTTCGGCCAAGGCCGAGTTGTTACGATTGTATTATCTCGAAGCTTGTCGGAGGTGGCCGAATTATTACGATTGGGTCAAGTTGTTCCACTTGGCATAATTGTTGTCTGTGTCAGTCAACTTTCCTTTTAATGAAAAGGTAAATAATGTGTTTTAATGCATTAAATGCTTGTTTTTTGCAAAATAGCTTTGCACTTCCATGGTAAAATATGAATATAAATCTTTACTTTATTATCCATTTAAACCATAAAATACTTCACTTAAAACAATTTCAATATTTTTCAAACAACCCCGCTTTTTGCACAAAACCGTTTAGACGTTAGGGATTGGAAGAATCCCGTATAACACGTCTATTATTTCAGACTAATGTACATGTACCTTCGTGTCCGAAATCGATTACTTCCTGGCAGCTAATTTCTGGATTGTCTCCATCTAAATTTAACATTTTTAGACGCATACATTGATGCCATTTTTGCTTCGATTGTTTTAAAGCAATAGCACTAAATACAGGTCGGATATTTTGTAGAAGAACGTGTTCGAAGTAACATTCAATTTCATTTCCGCATAATCGCCGCCATGTTGTGTATGACTTTAAAAACTACACCCTATAGTCCAAAATAACAATAGGCATAACGTTGACACACTGTAATAGGTATTATCCAAATAATTTACTCAAACAAATACAATAGTTCGATTGCTGCTGAAAAAATCATTTGAAACATAAAAGCTATTTCACAAAATATTACATTACATGAACTCTTTAACCGCGTATGATTTATTTCTTAATAGCTTTCATTCATAAAATAAGTTCTTTGCCGGGGTTAGCCGGGTCAGTCTTGAATGCCGGGATATGTGTGACGTCACACGGGGTGCAAACATGTGGTGTAGCTTACTATTGGATGTAGGGTAAAATGACTTCGTATATAAATGCTATACTTTCATTATTTTTCATTATTTTGTTCAATAAAACTCACCAAATTGCAACGGTACAACTATACTAAGAGTAACACGCAATGTTTGTCATAAAAAGGCAATAACGCGTTAAATACACATAAGCAGGTACTTGACGCCCCACATTCACGTAAGTAGTTCTGTTGCTACGCAGGTGGTGTGTATTAATATATTCATGTTCAATATGTCGTGTCAGGCGACTAGTCGCGTTTCTGAAATACCGCTCTCTAAAGACTGTCGGCTTACAGCCGACAGTCTAAAAACTGATTAAAGCTGCATGAACACTTAGTGTTAAAACTGATTGAGGCTGCCTGGACGCTTAGTGTAAAAACTAATTGAAACTGTATGAACGTTTTGTGTAAATACTGATTAAGGCTGCATGAACGCTTTTTGTAAATAATTATTGATGCTTTTCGAAAACGAATAATAGTTTTGTTCTGTAACCAATATTGTAAAAACAATGAATAAACATAAGTTCAATGCAAGAAAAATATAAATTTATTTCTATTTAATAAAATTTCCACTCAAATTTCAAGGTAACTACCTTATGCAATCATTTAGTGGTTTAACAATCATTTTAAACATAATTGGTTGTTTCTAGAACATAAATTAATCTTTAGAAAAGATTTTGAGCTTCGTGTTATGCTTATATTATTTCTTTTTTTCAGATAAATATTGTCTTCAGGGATGTGAAACTGGATATGTAAGCCAACCACTTTGCTTGCAGAGTAAATATTATCATAATTATGTAATAGACTGTATTTTCATTTCACAAAGTAATGTAAGCCAGAGGTAGTTAAATAAATAGTTCATAAAAATGTCCAATAAAACAATGTATTATTGTAATAAAACATTGGAAACAACAGAGACAAGCCATATATATTGTAAAATAAAATGAGAAGACTGAGAGTCCAAACATAGAAAGAATATGATAAAATACAAAATGGTCGGGTTTTAAACAAAGTATTGTACTGATTGATATATCTTTGATTCACTTGGGTCACTCTTACCCATTTATCTTTATTATGATGCGTAATATTCCAATTTTTGATAGGCACATCCAACGCAATACGCAAAACAATATTACATATGTTATGCATTGGCATATAGCAGGGTCGAAATAACTCATTTCAAATTTTTAACTGAAATTCTTCGTTTAAATAGGATCTTATTGACTTAGTTGGAAAAAAGCCGCGCAATATAGAAATAACTACTTTATAAGTAGGTGTAAGGTAATTGTAATTGCCTTTTGACCCGAAGTTGTCATATTTGTCATGGAGATAGTAAAACAAAAGGACCAATTTAACTCAAAATGTTTGTGAAATACATTGTTTCATAAGTCCACTTCATTATGATGGAACGGGATTACTTGTTCTATACATATTGCGTTGTGTTCTGTTTTTTTAACCAATAATAGTTTTGTATGTTGGAATATATCAAAGTTAAGCTGAAAAGTAATCTATGATATGCAAACAGTACCAATAGCGTAAAATTATCTCTCATTCAGACTTTACAGTAATGCAATATGATTTTTTTCTTTTAAATAATTATTATATTATAAATTTAATTAGTATCAGTTAAAGCACTGATTTAACAGTGTACGTTAATTGTTTCAACACAGTGACCGGCATTGCAACTCAGTCATCCAGTTACGTTACCTGCACAGCTGAAAATGCAATTAATGGTCTCGGGGATAAAAAATACACACTAGATGCACAGCTTTGTCAAGCCTGCAGTGTAACAAATTACTTACAACCTTGGTGGGCCCTGGATTTAGGCGGCGAACACTTGATTAGGCGCATCGAAGTAATCGGACGAGAAGGTAAAAATAAGCCTTTAGCTCTCTATTATCACAATGTGTACCGGATGACGTCCGTTTAAATATATTTATTGTACACTTGTTATTTATTCAAAATATATGAGTGACTAGTGATCCTTAACCTTTCTCTAAAAAGGCTCACCACTGGTTATATGCTCCGACAATTAAAGTTTTACTGACATCTTCAATTATTATCTTAGGTAGATGATCCACTCAATTTAACAAGCATGATGGGACATTTTTTTCACACAAAATGCCAATCAATTTCAAGCTTAAATGCTAATGGTAGCAAGGAACGAAGTACAAAACAAAAACAAAACCAGCTGTGAAATAGATCAAAAGGCATATATAATATTGATTGAATCGTAGTATGAATTTGTCTTGTATTTCAGTTGAATGATACATTTTCAAAGAAATGAGATACATTTATGTACTAAGTATATCACGGACCATATACTCTTGGTGTTTTGCAATCCATTTAAGCATTTTTAATCAAAACCAATAAACATAAGAGAAACAGCATTAGGCTGTAGTAAGTCTCTGCATGCACACTGCTTAAATTCCATTAAACGATTTGGACCATGGTTCACAATGTTTAAATATTTATAAAAAAGGTTTAATTATTTCAATAACACATTTTTGAACATTAAATTTATTCTTTGTGATCCAATCTACGCAAACGAATGGTTAATTAAAAAATATGTCATCCTGTACATACATTTTTGATTAAGCCAACATGGCGTATGATCAAACTTAAATGTTTAAGCTGTTTGATACATGCTCTTCAAAATTCTTCCTCTCAGCAATGTGTTATTGATATTAAAGCCTGTTGGGAAGTTCAAAACTGTTTTGAGGACGGATTAGGTTTCCTCCATAGTATCATAGACATATCTTAGATAGCAATGCATTTATACCACTAGCATTTTGTACATTTCAATTAATTTCTTTTTCTCTCAATGTAAATATCCCGTATGACAAGTTTCTCTTTGTGGGAAGCTGGATATATCCAGTACACTGGATTTAAGGAAATGTTAATAGGCAAGAGGACTATTTGAGTCGTATAATTAGAAAATTAAATATTATAACTATCCAAATAACTTTCTATTGGCTTTCTAAATTAATCACTAAACCTCACATAATTCAAACACAGAAACAAATCACAGCACACGGGATAAGCCACCAACCCGTGAGAAGTGATTGTCACTTTTGTCCCGTCCATGTGAATTAAATGACGTTTGCTTCCACAGCAGACTCTAGCATGTCAATGCCAACACAGAGAAGATAACAGAAAGACACAATATGAGAACTAGGAATTATCACTTAATAAAATGAGTAACAATTCTGTCCCAGCAATGTGAACTGTCTATTGTCTAATGTCAGACTAACTTATTTTGCGCTAAACCGAGTTTTTATATATGTCCATAGAGTTAGGGTTAATTGAATTATGGGTTTATGCGAATTTGCGGAACGTGACATTCGGCGAACAAATGCAAAAAAAACTCGTAACATATAACTGAATTATTACTATGCATCCTTTAAGTTCGTCTTAAATTTTCATTTTGAATGTCTAGGTAGTCATTATATTGCCTTTGTTTAAACTATTCGTCTACAAAAGTCGTTCTTTCACTGCCCGTTTATACTGCAATCCCGTTAATAATACTTTGTGAAATAAAAACATCATTTTTAAGTAAATTAATAACCCTTAAAACAAATGCGTTTAACCTTCTGTGTGTATGTAAAATGACTAAATTCACTATATTATAGCTCTGATTAGTGAGAAATATATACCTGTTTATTATAACAAATGAAAACTTTTATGTTTTAGGGAAACACTCGTGAGCGCTACAAAAGTATACCAAAATCTTCAAAAAAGCATACATGATGAAACAAGTAGTCCTTCAAAAAACACAATATAAACTTATCAAAGGCCTTTGTCCAACTGCGCCTTACACTTGCTTTTTCCTGGGCTAATGGTATTACGCGTACTAATTATCGTAAATCAATTGAAGATGGAAGCGAACGGTGACACTACAATCGAATTAGGGATGAAAAAAAATAATAGGAAGACAAGGATTGAAAAAGTAGTGGATATAATTAAAAAAATAATTGTATTTGAAGGTATTAATACGGATTGTGTAAACATGATAACACAAACATATACATAACCTTAAAGAAAAGTTGATAGAAAAGGTCAATCTTTCCGTATCTAAACTAAAATTTCAACACTTTTAATATCATTAATTCAACACGGTATAAGCAATGAATTGCTTTGTCTTATTAGTTTCAAACAAAGTTAAATGACTAATGCCTAAGCGTCTTCTAGGATATAGATATTGTACTACCATAAGCTATAGTAAAAATCAAAACAAATTAGTATAACAGTTTTAATTTGTTCAATCACGTGTGTGTGTGTGTGTGTGTGTGTGTGTGTGTGTGTGTGTGTGTGTGCTGGAGAGAGAGAGAGAGAGAGAGAGAGAGAGAGAGAGAGAGAGAGAGAGAGAGAGAGAGAGAGAGAGAGTGTGTGTGTGTGCGTGCGTTAGTTTTACGTGTTGATGACACTAAAATAAAGGTATTCATTTTAGGCAATTTTGAACAAACGGACTACAAGCTACTTTTGCTTATGCTTCAAAGGACATCGGACATGTTATACCTGGTAACATTAGTAAAAAGGGATTAAACACACCAATAGCTCCTCCTACACTTGCACGTTACATCAACATGACGTCTATCTCTCCAGGAATAAGTGTCATGTCTTTGTGTGAAGTTAAATTATACAAAACAGGTATATATACAAATATATAAACATGTCTTGTGACTTCCGTCACAGAGCAATTTAAACAACATTAAGCACGTTTTGAAACCTTTTTTTTTAAATGACTTAGGCAATCCCACTAGTATTGTTTACAATCTCCCGTTTATTTACAAGGTTCGTATTATGTTGTTTGTTTTTAAAACGAATTTAACGAAATAAAAAACCACATTTTTATGCAGTTTACTTTAATTGGAAAACGACGATATTTGAAATATATCATTTGTATTTGACATATGAAAACTACTGCATCAAAACGTGCAAACATATTGCTTATTAAATTAATATTTCTTACATCTAAGAATGCAACAACGGGACATATGGCAACAACTGTTCTATGCAATGTGGCCATTGCAAAGGTGGATTTTTACAGTGCGACAATAGCAATGGGACATGTCTTCAGGGATGTGAAACTGGATATGTAAGCCAACCACTTTGCTTGCAGAGTAAGTATTATCATAATTATGTAATAGACTGTATTTTCATTTCACAAAGTAATGTAAGCCAGAGGTAGTTAAATAAATAGTTTATAAAAATGTCCAATAAAACAATGTATTTATGTAATAAAACATTGGAAACAACAGAGACAAGCCATATATTCGAACTGGCAAAAAGTTCTTTGTTTGAACGGGCAGTCATTTTTAACTGTCTGGTTCTAAAACCAATAATGTTTAAAACTTAACTATCGTTTAAACAAAATTCACCATTATAAACATTCAGCAGAAATCTCAAAGTGATACCATTAAATGGCGGCAAACACTTCAATGTACCCTGAAGTCAATATGCAGCCTTTTGTTATCACGATGATTCTACTTAAATGAAATATAGGTGTACATTTTACTAAATTAATTCTCGTTATAAATGTTTACAAATACATCCATCCTCGACGATATAACAATATCAATTTAAACCTGCAGGCTGCAACAACAGTTACTTCGGTGAAAACTGCGCGCACCGTTGCGGTAAATGTTTAAACGGTAGCCGGTGTGATTTGAAGAATGGAAGCTGTCCTAGAGGATGTTCTCCGGGATTTCGTGGGGTCTACTGTAATGAAAGTAGGTGATTATTTTACTCCTGCAATAAAAGTTTGCAAATTCTGCGAGAAATAAATAATTTATTTTAATATTAGAACGTTGTAATTGGATACTAAACATTACACCGTATGATCTTTTACACACATGCATAGACAAAATAGCTAAATATTTCAAATGGTCAAATGTTTCAGCCTGTGCTCCCGGAGGGTTTGGACCAAACTGTGCATCTCACTGTGGCTACTGTCATGGTGGCAACACGACGTGTGAAACGTACAACGGGCACTGTGCAGCCGGATGTTCCGCCGGATACAAAGGAGACATCTGTAAAACCAGTGAGCTATTATTCAAGAGTTTAAATCGATGCTGCTGCCACTTTTTATTTTCATTCACATAATATATTATTGTTAAACTCGACTGCCAATCACGTGACCTTGATTGTGATAATATAGAAAACCGTATATCTGCAAAGTCGACGAGCGCCGGTAAGTGTTCATGTTTTTCATCTTCAATCAACATATTATGTCAAATTACAACGGCCAAGTCTTATATTTTTTTCTTTTCAGTTAGTTCAAAACAAGTATAATAAGACATTTATTAAAAACATGATAAAGTAGGCTTACCATTTTGTTTTTGTACATAGTTACTGGTGAAAAGAATAGATAAATAACTGAAAAGGTATATGCGAACCAATACTAAGATAAAAAAAAACATAAAACTTACAGGTGTTCGTCGGCTTTGCAAATGTTCGGTTTTATTCTTTATCCCTCAAAGGTCACGTGATTGGCAGTCTTGTTAAAGGAACCACTATTTTAAAGTAAATCATTTATCAATGTTTTAATTTCCTTTGTTGAAATGCCTTGACTTAAGACATGACCGAAACGTGTTAGTTCTAAAAAGTATTTTGAGAGGTTTGGGTGTTTTATCTTCTATGTTACTCTCTTACGAGTTACAAAACAATTCAAAATCAAATAAATAAGCATGTTCATGAAATAAAGGTCTTGTTCCATTTTTCTATTAAACATGTTCACTGACAGATTAGTAACTAAAATGCGATAGAGTTATTAACTGAATAAATATACAAGAATGGCTTTGACAGACCCAAATTCATGTAAACCCTTTCAATACTATTACAAAGTAATGATAGGTTTTATCTTAATACACTTTTTTTGAAATAATGTTACTTAAAACATGATTGAAACGTGCTTGTTGTCGTCAGAGTTATGATGTATGTTTGTATAATCGTCAAATCAAGCATAATATTATATACTTTTTATGAGCAAGGAAACGATTTACGTTTTTAAATGAACTGCGCATCAACAGTCGAATTGCTAAAAGCAGGAAGAACAAACATCGTAAAAGGATATCGCGGGGGTCAGTATAGTCTAAATACTTTTACAGAATGCTCCCCGGATGAGTATGGACCCGGTTGTACGTCACATTGCGGTCAGTGCAGTGGCGGGAACACAACGTGCAACGTCTACAACGGTCATTGTCCGAGCGGATGTGCATTCGGATAAAAAGGGGATGTATGCTTAACACGTAAGGGTCGTGCTTTTTTAGAAATTGTATTTCGTTACAAATGTACATTGAAAAAAAGAAGTGTTTCGGTGACTGATTTGTAACCGTCAATTTTACATGTGCAGTCACATTTTTGATACTTAGGTGCAAACGTGTTATTACTAAAAACATATTTCAGCCTGTGCTCCCGGGAAGTTTGGACCAAACTGTACATCTCACTGTGGCTACTGTCTTGGTGGCAACAAAACATGTGACACGTATAACGGGCACTGTGCAGCCGGATGTGCCACTGGATACAAAGGAAACTTTTGCAAAATCAGTAAACAAACCATTGGTATATACTATAGATTTAAATACTGTGACCACTTTGCGTTTCCGTAAACAAAATAAATGATTCCTGATTGTAATACCAAATGCAAAAGTGGCTTTGAAGGACCAAATTACATACCATTTCCATATCATGTTTTCCTACCATTACCAAGTAAGGATAAGTTTTATTGTAATACATTTCGTTGAATTAACTTGACTTAAGACATGCCGAAACGTGCTCGTTATAAATGGTATCATCCGGGTTATGGTGTATTGTTGCATAATCGTTAAATCAAGCTAAATATAATTTACGTTTTATGAGCAAGGAAACGATTGAAGTTTTTAAATGAACTGTGCATCAACAGTCGAATTGCTAAAAGCAGGAAGAACAAACATCGTAAAAGGATAACGTGGCGGTCAGTATAGTCTCGATACATCTACAGAATGCTCCCCGAGAGAGTATGGAGCCGGTTGTACGTCACATTGCGGTCAGTGCAGTGGCGGGAACACAACGTGCAACGTCTACAACGGTCATTGTCCGAGCGGATGTGCATTCGGATACAAAGGGGATGTATGCTCAACACGTAAGGGTCGTGCTATTTTAGAAATTTAATTTACCTCAAAAATGTACATTGAAAAAAAGAAGTGTTTCGTAGACTAATTTGTAGCCTTCAATTTATCATGTGCAGTCACAAATTAGTTACTTTAGTGAAATAGAGTTCTTACCGAATACGTATTTTAGCCTGTGATCCCGGGGAGTTTGTACCAAACTGTACATCTCACTGTGGCTACTGTCGTGACGGCAATACGACGTGCAACACGACCAATGGGCAATGTGCAGCCGGATGTGCCGCTGGATACAAAGGAGACCTCTGTACAATAAGTGAGTCATTATATTCCTAATTTTCAAGTCTATTTATTGTGCTGTTACCGCTTCATATTTCTTTTTACACATGTTTGATTCCTTTAGAAACTGCCAAAATACAAAAAGTGACCAAAAGGATCAAAATTGCGAATTTGTTCAATATTTTGTTTCCTACCATAACAAAATAATATTTTGTATTCATTATTAAAATCACTTTACAAACGACATTGATCGAAACGTGCTCGATATGAAAAGTTTTCTAGGAATTAAGAGTTGATTTTGTATTTTGTTAACAAGAAGTTACCAAAATGGTTTTAACTTAAATACAAATGCGTGAAAGTGGTTTAAAGATTTTGCTTTTTATACTGTAATATCGGTTTGATATTCACGATTATTTCCTGCTTTAAAGGTAATATTTATTGTCTATTTAAAGGGATATTGAACGTGTTTGTGATATATTTGCCAGTACATTTTCCAAAACTAAGGTCAGATTGGTTATGTTAACGAAAATATACTTTTTCTGGCTATGAATTTTCAAGTTTATAAATATGTGGAAACATTAAATCGTTACATTGTATTATTATTTTATGAAAACAACGTTAATATAAACTTAGATAATAATAGAACAACTATTGCTCCGACAGCAAGTACTTTCGGTCTGTCTAAGTCTAAGAAACCACCTACTGCACAATGAAAGAAATCAAATGGCGAACTTCTTTACAAAGTTCTGTCGATACAAACCGCTAACAGAGAGACGTTTAGTATATGACAATGTGGCCAATATGGCGGGGGCACTACGCGTAACAATGATAAAGGGTCTTGTCTTTATGAGTGTGCCCATTGAATGAAATGAAACCATATAGCTTGATTCACTCAAGAGTTACCCCCCCCCCCCTTAATGAAGAAATTACTTAAATTCGGTCTTCCAGATCAATAACGTTAGAAGCCTCTGTTTACGCATTACTAAATTTGATCAGAATGTGTATGGCCATTATACCTTGGGTAAGTTCTTTAACCAGTAGCATCGCTTTAGTAAATCGGGTGTTATCGCCCAATAGTTATAGACATCACTTTATTCGGTATTGTCCGATCAGTTACTTTGTAAGCATTCAATTATCACCAAATGTGGTCAGAAAGTCTTTGGGCATTATAACTTGAACAATTGTGATGACCAGCCATATCGCTTAAGTCACTTGAGAGTTATGGCCGTTTAGTTGTAGAAGTTACTTAAATTAGTCTAGTCCGATCAGTTACTTAAATTGTATTTGTCAAATAATCACCATAATTGGACAAAAAGTGTTTGGTATACATATATCGGCCGGGGTCGATCACCAGCCATGTCGCCTCAGTCACAACAGAGTAAAGACCCTTGAAATGACAAAATTATGTTCTCAATTTACATTGATTAACGTGCAACAAGTTGTTACCAAATGTGTTGTCCTAACAATAGGTGGGACATATTTTGCGATACATATAGTGGCCGACAAAAATCTAATGTGGTATTTCATTGGTCCCGATCAGCTTCTTCCGGACATGTTGTTTTATTATTTATTTGACTTGTTGTTTTTGTGACACTCTAGCAGCACAATAAGATCATTTTTTATCCACTTTTGTCAAAATAACGACATAAGATAAACTACTAGTGATTCCTTTTTATTATATATTGTTAGTAAGCGTTTGTTTACGTTTTAACTGTTTGATTAGTGTTTATATCAACACTAATGATATATATATATAATTTATAAAAGAAATATGTTGGATGTTAGATAATGTTGTAGAATAATATCATCTTTATTTACATCATACAATTATATTAAGTCATTCATTGCCTTACCCACGCAAATTTTATGCAACGAAAACTCGAGCTAGATATGCCTTTCTGAATCGCACTTATTTCGAAACCAGTGTTGAATAAATTAAACTAGGGAATTTAAGAATTTGTGTGAAAGCAAGATGCCATGAATAACTCGTTTTTCTCCAAAGAATGGTATTTTGTTTTGGAGAATTGCATCAAAGTATGTCGCTGGTTGCGCATCGCCTTGCAGCCACTTCGATTTAAAATGGAGAGCTTATTAATGTGATCCTAGTTGGAAGGTGAGGAATTGCAATAACGGTCAGTGCCGGTAATACGCTTATTGTATACAAGCAGTCATTAAGAACGTTGATTTATCTTTACCTTAGAGTTCAGCAATTTACAAGAGATGGTAATGTATGCATCTGAAGGCAATCACTGTAATCATATCGATGGAACGTGTATCATATGTTTATCTGGCTGACAGGACAAATCCGGCAATATGAGTACATGAGATTGATAACCAACCGATAAATGGACTCTGATTGCAGAACTTAAGTTGAAAATCCGTTTCGGATCTTTATATGGCTAAAACAATCACTGTACGTATGGTCTTTGAAACGGAAACTAAAAACACGTTAAATTTTAATGCTAAATGTATTGCTCCCGTTTGTCATCATTTTGCAAGATATTAGGTCTCTTTCGAGTGTTTGGCAACTCCAATTGGAGAATCATCCACATGAGCCGAAATTGGAGGAAAATCAATATTAGGAAAATAATCAAATATTTGCATTTGGAAGAGAAAACTATTTACCAGTCATACGTTCAATAATATATTGATAAACATTTAATTATTAATATTTTATTTTTTTTGTAAAATCAGCTCTCTCAAATTTCTCTATGATAGAAACCTATAGTCAATTTATTTAGTAAAAAGCCAACAATTGGAGATAATGAAGATGGAGATCACAGGTGTTTGAGATTTCCATAGTATTACAGCTGCTGGGCTGAATAAAGTTTGGGTTAATTTAAGTTGGAATGTTCTTATAATATTGAATTAATAACAGGATGTAGTGTTCTGAGACTAGATTATTGAAGACTTGAATAAAAAAAATAAGAATGTAAGCTATAAGTTTTCCAACTTATTTGGTGTCGCATATTCCATCGGCCTTTTCACTTGTGTTCAATTTTAAAAGGTAACGTTATATACAACTGCGTCAAATTTGCGATCTTTTCTTTTGAAGCAATATTAACCGTACGATGCACAAAAGTGTAATAAACTTTAAAAAATAGTTACTTGCTAACCTCCAATTCCTAGTATTCTCACTTTTATGACTTAACGTTGATCGAATAGTTTGAGAACACATTTTTATTGTCAATAGATACAGTAAATAAGGTTCACTTTGTGATACAGTAAATGTCTTTTGTTCACTTCAAATTAAATGAAGTAAGTATTTTTCTTTCATTGTGTATTGAAGCTGTACCCTATGCAATAGTGGCTTCTTCATTTGTCATCGCTCAAGGTATTTTTTTTCCTTTTTAAGTTCTGCCCAATCCATATAATTAGTTCATATGTATGTTATCACGGTCCTATACGTGATCGTTTTTTAGAATTAGCTGTGTATTACATGTGTATTAACTTAATACTTTTATTCATTAATAAACTTAGCTAAAATATTCTTGTTTATTTTGAGATTCGCCCGCCTCAAATGGTTCTGTGAACAGAAGCCATTTTATCAGTTATTCAAGTTATTGTCAGGATTAATTAGCCTTACTAAGAATTAACGAAAATCTACGTGTGCACATGTACACTTAAAATTTACGCTCATTTACATTATTCAACTGTGGTAATAACTGAATGATATTAAGCATTAGCATATAATGTCGCTTGCAACCCATAGCAGCAATATTGATGGTACATGCATGTTTTCCTAATTTCTACAGCAAAGATAATTTCATAAAATGTGCTCAATTTTTAAAACAAATATTGATGTTGTGCTTGGATTACCTTGACTGTGACGTTTTGACCTGCTTTCTTATTTATGAAGCTCCATCATTGAAATGTGTACCAATTGTACAATATCAAGCTTATATGTATTTTGTGTATAACATTGTAAGAAATTATACCCCTAGATTTAATATTGGCAAAAAGGAACACACTTGTGTTGTGAAACATTGCATAGTGGTAACAAATGTTAAAAACTTTTACTCAGGTGAGCGATTTAGGGCCATTATGACCCTCTTGTTTAAAGTTAAGTTGATTCTAAATATCATTACCACACCTAAATACTGCGCGATTAGAACTTGATTAACATAAACTAGAAAGGATCGGAAAATGATGCAATTAAACATCTCTTCGAAGCTGGAAAATATTGTAACGAGATATAGCAAAACGGAGTAATAGGTAAAGGTCAGAAAAAAATGCGATTGGCAAGGTAATATATTGTTCAGGTAGAAAACTTAGAGGGGGTCGGGAAACCTGAAAAATGACAAGATATTTTGTTACGCCTTCTGGTTGTTTTGGCTGTTTCGTTGAAGACAATATAAAAACCCATGAAACGCCAAATTCACCAATTCAGACTGAAAATGCAAATCATTTTTAGGCAGTAACCCTACCTATGTCAACATTTTAAGCGTTATCGTTATCGGTTGCAAAGCCTAAGTTACGCCTCCTCATACATCAATAACTGGTAGAACACAGCACACTCTAAACCTCTTGGGTAAATACATGCGGACATAGGACCAATTTTAACTTTGATTTGAAGGAGCTGAACAAAGAAATGTTGGCAATCTAAAACAAACATTATGTAAGTATGCCCACTTTATAAAATGCAAAAATGTATTCTGAAATGAAAGTTTGAAATGCACAAACAGTTTAAAACAGGTCATTTCAATAAATAAGAGAACAAATCCTACATTTCATCTATTAGGGTTAAAGGAAAGTGCATTTTTCTCGGGAAGGAAAGTACATGCAAAATCTTCATTTTGATTGATTGAATTTACTTTTTTTATAAATATGTTGCAGGACCTTAAATAGGTTATGGGTATAGTTTTTGTATATGTTTGATTATGTTTTGCAGATTTATAAGCAGTTACGTATCTAGAAGCTCAGAAAGTATGTGAATTCTCCGAACTTGTTTCCTCAGCTTATATAGTGAGATGAGAATCATCATCTTTATTTGCATTCAAATCACAATTTAAAAAAAAAACTTATGACAAAACAATCACTTATGTGAACATTGTCTGTTTAAATTGTTTGTTTAAATGGGATTTATTTTTTGTCTTTCGTTCAAAGTTTGAACATTGTATATGTTGTGTTTGAATGTCGTCTTGTTTGTTATTGTTCGAATGAGAAATGTATATTTATATGTTTTTTTGCAAAATCAATTGAATACCACATTGTAAACAATAAACTTGTCCCCTAATGTGTTATCTTCATGAAATGAAGTTTTATTGTTATTATTTTTATTATTATTATCATAAGCGAAGAGGTAGATATATTGAAGTCTTTTTGATATTCATGAACTCTTATAAAGTCATGCTTGAATTTTTGACTAGCGAAGTAGTATATCTTCTGGTCATTTAGATATTCATAAAGTCTGTAGTTGAATACATGCTTTTGTTTATAAATTTCTGAGAAGTAGATATGTGCATGCATTCTGATATGTATAAGCTAAATAGGTTGAAGTCATGCTGGTGTGTTTATGACTAGCGAAGAAGTACCTCTATATAATTCATTTTGAAATTCATGAGCTATGTCAGTTAGGACATGCTGTTGAATTTGACTGGCTTAATGGCAGTATGAAAAGTTGTAAGTCATAGTAAAAAGATGGTGCCATCATTGTTATGGTTGTCATGCTGGTTACTAAGTAACTATTGGATAAGAAATATATAGACATTATTCTGATATTCGTGAGCGGGTTAAATCCATAACTTTTGATTGAAACCGGGAATCTTTTGAACTTACTATTGATTCCAGTACGGGTTCGATGGTTTAAGTTGATGTATTTAGGAAAGATGTTTTAATGGCAGTAAATAATTATTTTTATTGAATCCAGGATGATAAATTTAATCGTGAACAAAGTGTTATGAGTTTATGAATATAAAAAATAAATTTGATAAATAAAGAGATAAAAATACATCAAATATTGCTCAGACAGCAAGAACTTACGTTTGCGAAGCCAACATCAACTACACTGCAGTAAACATATCAAACAGTTTTATGTATATTATTAAATTAATTATAATTATTGTGGATTTTGTCAACTATGCATGGAAAGTTGTCAATGTCACATAGATTATGTTTTCCATTTAGGTCAGGTAAACATACTATTAAAAATGTTATGTTTCTGTCGATACTTAATCTACCAGACAAATTGTGAGTTAATACAAATACAAAACTGTACAATGTAGGAAACACTTGGTGACGCTGAAAAGCATCTACATTTTAGATGTACGATTATATTTATCTAAAGTATATACGGCGTATAGTGCATTTTTAAAAATGATTATACTGACTCAAAGATGAAACATGTTCGTTATGACAAATAGTCTGACAAATAGTACTTAAGGACTGTTATTTGTTTATTCCTTAAAAGGAATAACCAAAATTAATCAAACTGAAATAAAACTTCATAATGGTGAAATCAAGTTACTGTTGTTGTTTGTTTTCATCATAGTATATATAGCATTTTGATAATCACATTAACTAAGTAACAAACACTATGATGCAATTATACTACTTTTGCGATAGCAAATATTTTGAGCTTATAAATAAACCGTCAGACAAAAACATGAATATTTAAAGAGGATTTTGGTAATTTTCAAATGTATTTTGCAATGTCCATATAAAATAACCCTGCATACGTTTTAATAATATAAACTTACTCTTTATTAGACTGCGTATATAAGTCTGATTTGGGAAAGCAAGTTGTCATTTACATTTATGTGTATAACCTAACTTTGCTAAAATTAGTGATCGGCTTTGATAAGAGGCTTGGGTAACTGGAGAGGATGATTTTGTACAACTACGATCAATTTTATTTTCCATTTGATTTATAAAAATATGACATCCTTTCTTTTTCCACAGAATTATTTTTAGTATATGACCGTTTTAAGAGTAAACTTTGTCACATAAAGGTAATAGCTTCTAGAATTCGAGACGACAGACTTAACATGAATGCAGCCAGCCCAGGTATCCAAACCGTGACCCTTTACTAACAGTCTTTTAACTGAGCTGAAACGCCATTTGAAGATAGTATGCCAATGAAATACAGTACATACATATTATTTTGTTTGTCCCAGGTCTAACGATTTCAGAATGACATCATGAGCAGGTTTTTCTTTGCACGAGGATGTAATTATGTGGAAGGGAATAAAAAAACAACAACATTGTAACTGATGATTTGGTTTGTATCTATGAAAAGAAAATAATTACATTTGTTAATTTTATTTTGTTTTCATAAGCACGTTATAATAAGCAATTCCTATTGATTAAAATACCCACTAAGGCCGCTTCAATTTTATGTTTTCGTGAATACGGCCGAGATAAATAAAGGCGAAAATAAAATAGTGTCGCATTCACCTTCGATCTTTCAAATATTCCATCAGTAAAGAACGTGTGATTTGTTCAAGTATTCATGCCCGGTTCAATTGAAAAAGACGCACATTTCTGTCATTATCATAAACATCAATGCATTTTTTAAAAATGATAAATGTACCTTAAAAATGTTTTTCACTGAAACACAAGTAAAACACCTAATTTATCTTGAATAACTATTTCTCCCCCAGTCGGCGTAGGACTGACACTTTACGCAATCGGCGACTACAACTGAGCGAGAAATGCTTCCTACGGGTGGGTAGGTAACAAAGGGTATCCCAAATGGGAGTAATTAGATTTTTTTATCCCATTATAAGCAAATAGAAAATTGTTGAATTCAGTGCAATACGTTAATGGTGTTCCATTCAATACAGATTTTGATTTGAGGAAGCAATAACTTCTGGTCATTTTTAATATGGTTTAAAGTAAACTTTACGCCTCATTTTCTAAAACAACGCTTTTCGTTTTGAGTGACAGCTTGTCTTTTTGTAAATTATGGTGATTAGTGTTGAACTGTAGCGGTTACTGCAGCGAAAACGCTACCTGTAACTTGATAAGCGGCTAATGTTCTGACAGATGTGTACAGGGACTTGACTTTGCATCTGAAAGGCATTGCTGTACACTTAATTTATTTCTGCCATGCACACAATTACAGCTTAAATCTATGGTATACAGTTTTAGTTGTGATGAACAACAAATATGTTCACATAGTCCTTGTTACTCTACATATCTGTTTTGATATTAATTAATTGAGTTAAAATCAACCATTTATTACGGACGTTAGATATACGTATTTTGCAGTATGTAAAGATGGAACGTTCGGCGAAGACTGTAACCACCGTTGTGGTTTTTGCATGAACGGGGATTGCAACAAATCAGAGGGAACATGCAGTAGTGGATGTTTAAAGGGATACATGGGGCCGCATTGTGACGATGGTTTGCAATATTGTTCATTTATTTGCAGTTGCATATCTAAACGTTGAATGTTTGTGTGTAAGTTAATAGTTCATAACTCATTGCATGCAGAAGCAAATGAGTGGCAAGCAAGATACACTATTAGAATTTGATATTGAATATTGAATTTGCACCATGTTGCATCATAAATTATCCAGCATGTTTTTAAACAATGAACATGGAAAACAATTAACCCCTGATTGCTCGTTTAATGAGAGCATAATGTTTGGTTTAATACAAAAAAATATAACGCTTTTATTTATTATTTTAATAATGGTAATTACCAAAGGGGGCAAATAATTCGTACATTACAATGTCACTTCAGCGGATTTTAAAGAGCATGTCTGGTACGTGAATTCGTTCTTAAAACAAGCAAACGTTAGAAATCTTATCATACTTGTTTTTAAATCAAGAGCTTTTTTCTATGAAAATTTAATCGAGAAAACATTCAGTGTACCTCGATAATTTTTATAATAACCCCTTATGCTGGGCGAAAAGGAGTACCAGTATATACCATATATTCACTCACGTCTTTACATTATCTCAGAAAATAATCAAAACAAAAATCAGTTGACTTAAAAAGACGGAAATACAGCAGCTGTTATTGTTGCCGCTGTCTCATCAACATTGCTATTTGTTTTAACCGTAGCAAATGTTGTTGTTATATTAGTGTATTGCAGAAAGAAGGCAAGCTTCAGGTATTTAATGTCATTTTCTAATACATTTAACGGTTTATGGCCGTCCATTTTGAGTAACGTATTTATCATAACCATTTACGTATTTCATATAGGATCTTATACTGAACAGCTATTGCTATAATTCACCTCATTTTTAAAAAATAAATAAAACTATCCAATAAATTGAATATTTGCTGTTCAGTCATGTTTTTATGGAATGCCTGTGCAAGATGTTGCTAACGTGTCATACTTATAATAAGAGAAATGGTTACTTTAAAATGGTAACCCCCCGAAAAAAAATACAAACTCGGAACGTGGTACAAGTAAAGTTGATATTTAATCAAGGGTATGACAAGGTTTTGATATTATTTATCAAAAGTGGTAAAATATGGCTTACAAGATATCTTAACGTCTGAGGTTTGTAAGATTACATTTAATACTAATGTAATTACACTGCATGTGTAAGAGCATATATTCCATGAACAGAACGGTGCATAACTGACCGAATATAACGAATATATATTGCAAACACTTAAGGCTTGCTATAGAAACAGCATGCCATTTACTAGAGGAATTTCTTAGCATGTATAGTTTTAAAAGTTTTTCCAATTGAAATGTTACTAATTAGAAAACTTGTTTAGTGTATAAAAGAGCATTATATGCACAGGAAAGAAGAACAGAAGACACACACCGATTATTTTACAACGGCAGGACCATCTCATTCATCCGATTATGATAGCCTTGACATAACAGAAAGTAAGACATTTTAATTGTTAAATGTATGCCGTTGCATTATAAATATGCAAGTAAAGACTTATATAACTATAAAAACGTTGAAAAGGAGTTTTGACTTCGGTGGGTTGGCTTACACCCACTGGACAAGATATGGCATTCAAATACCAGAAAATATTTCAGCGGACTTCTTTGACTAAAATAACAACATATCAAATAAATAACATGGGCTAATATCTAATTATGATTGTTCAAATTTATTTAAATCTGTCGAACACATACAACTACTTGTGCTTTTCTTTCGGCAAGTATTTTGTTTAGTTATTACGACTTTACTTTTTCAATTAATATACTTTTACAGTGATAGGTGTTATATCAAAATAACATGATACATATCATACCTCCTCTAATACTTTCAAAGGCTTTTTCCTATCATGCTAGATTAATGATATGTTTTTGTTGTTTTTTTAAAAACTACACATCGATGTACAAAGCTGTTATACCCTTGTACATTTTGCTACTTACAATTTTGCTACTTCAATGTATATGATTACCCTTTCAGTTATACTTTTGAAACAACTAACCATTTTACAGTGGTACATCAACTAGTGGAACCGTGCGCGTGTGGACTGGCCGTACAGCCGGGAAAACTTGTTGGTGTTATCACTGTTCTCGATGCTCTAATCCTATTTTCCTATTTGTATTTGAATGCATGCTCCAATATGTGTTCATTTTAACATATATACTTTTATTTCCATGTCACAAGCTCATTGTTATTTTTATTTGATATGTTATGCACGTCTGTTATTCATGTCGGAAAATAGCTCATTGAGCTAATGTTTCTTGTTAACACATACCCGACTTTAAATAAAGATTCGTAAATCTTGTATTTCTTGCATAAAGGTAAACACTGAAATTTGCAGTCAAGTCCGTTTGTCGCTTCGGCATTGTATTTCTTTTGCAGTGAGTTCAACCCCAGTAAACAGACGCTAGTCGAATGAGGCGTCATGTTATATCATCCAAGTTGTCATCAGCACAACTTCCTCTGAGTGTTAATTGACCAAGTTCTGCTCTTTGTATATTGTGGTATGAATAACTCTTAATGTTTATATCAGCTTGCACATGTTAGTGAAACAGGAACGGATAAACAATGATGTTTAACCGAAAAGTAAACTGAAGATAACATGCATCGTGAAAGGACCACTTTCAGAAAGGACTAGGTGCTGTATGAACTTTGAAAGTGTTACGTCATACTATTCAATTACACGACAATATACTTTCTTAGACTTTCGTACAATATATCAAAATCAAATGTATTCGTATGTATCTTGAGTAAAGATTTGACCAAAGGATCTAGGTTGACATGGCCACGGATGTTGGGGTTTCTTAAGATTGATTTAGATAGGAGTGGTCTGATTTGTTTTTTAACTTTATTAAAAATGCATTTTCTGAATCATTTATTGAAAAGGAATTGTGTTCATAACCCCTTTCAGCTGAAAATCATTTGCACTTAATCATTAATATGACTGACCTTTGTTAAGAAAACAATACGTAGAATAAAACACTTGTAAGTTGGATGAGCTCTGAATTGTATACCATCAAATTATTTGCGTGCGTTACATACAGCTTGTGACTGCATATCCAATATGATATATACGTACATAAGCAATGAGAAGTGATACAACCCCACTTATAAACCGACTAGCTAATTTTTATCCAATGGAGTTTTTGTTTAAGTACAAACGTCAATAAGTTTCCTAAAAAACAACAACATTTAAATATGACCCAAAATGACCTGTTTCTTTTACGCACTGTTTTGGAAGAAAATTTTAAACTAATGTCAACTTTCTGGAACTCAAGACTCATAAACGGAAATTTGCGATTTTAACTTTTACTTTTAGGTCTTAGGTTGAACAAACATTGATTCTAAGCTGTGCTTACAATTGTCTCCTTCCATTAATTCATTAATCATGATGCAAAACATTACATGAACACGGCTTGAAATTCGGAGGCACAAATCGTCGTCTGCAAAAAGGCTCGTTAAAAGAGAGCCTTTTATCAACATTGGATATCATATATTTATGTACATCGATTAAGGAGAAATCAAGTGGAAACGAAACATGGCTTGAGGGGCTACCCTTAAGCGACACTTTGATCTTTAATATAGCTCAACTATTTAGTCTGCACATCCGTTCGACATTGTTAATGTTTCGCCAAGTATGTTTGAAATCAATTTATGGCATGAGGAGTTTCGAACTGTGGGATGACAAGATGATGTCGGGCCTAACAAAGCTATGCTCTACAATTTTATTTTTCCTTGGAGCATATTAATAAAAATGCTTTCGAGATGCCGAAGTTAGTTAAAGTCCACCTGGTATTTATTTTTATGTTACCGAAATGGTCAAAACGGATGAGGGTTTCAAAACAAGAATGATATTGTTCTAGTTATCTTTTTCGAGTCACACACTTAGAATTTTCCCGAATTTCTATGGCGACGTTGTTAGTACAAAGATCCTCCTCCTTGGTACAATTAAGGAAATGGTTATTTTTGTTTCAGGCACCACTATATTACAAAAATAAAGCCAATAAAATTCTAACAGTCCTGATGCAGTGTTATATCAAGGTCAAAGTAGTAAATGACCATTTCAAGTCCATGTGGTATGTTAAAAACAAGGACAAGAAAGTAACAAAAAAGATAGTGAACGAGTCTAATTGTCTAATCTCTTTGTAGAAACGAGGTGAAATGCTAAAAAATACGCCTGAATTAATTGAAGTGTTTGCTGCAAATTTTAACTTTGGAAACAACTATTATCTTTATCTGCGTTTCTGATTCACTGAGTCTCCTTGCATATTGGTAGTAATAAATAAATGAAATAATAATGTCTTAGTTAAAATAGGACAGCCTGTCACATAAATTCATCAAAATAGATACGTTTATTGATTTACACACAGTTTACCTACTTTGTATATTTATTTATTTTTGTATCTATTTATAGTTTAAACCCTTTATATTTATTGAAGAATCCATATTTGTAATACACTTTAACGCAGCATGCCCTACTTTGATAGAAATGAAGTATGGGGTGCATTTCTTATACCCTTCTATTTCATAAAAGATGTAAATAAGAACCTTTTGTTTCAACTTTAGAAACCACCTATAACAATGTACAGACATGTTGGCAACTTATTTAGTAAGTAGAGAGCATAGCGAAAATAAAAATCGAATCGAAACTGACGAGCCATTATAAATGACCACCTTTGGAATGATGACCTATTTTTGAGAGCAAGATATGGCTAAGTTCAAGTCTACATAGATCAATAAATTCTTGGATCTGTTCTGATAAAAGATCAGTCATGAACCATGTTTCTATCATGTTAGCTGCACACTGCATATATGTATACACACATATACAAGAGACAAAGTTAAAATTGTACGATGTCTTTAGATTCTTTATATCATACAGTAACTTAGTGCACATGCGCAAAATCTGGTTCTGCAATACTAGGCGAACAAAACATGACGTTTATCGTTACATTTCAATACTTTTGTAAAGAAAGCATTTGTTCTTTTATTTTGATAAGGTGTGATATAAAATAGTTCGTTAGTAAATTAATTTGTGGAGTTGTATCCCTTATCGTGGCTTTCGTTGTCGTGCAGTATGTGCGATATACCGATGGAACTGGAAGTGATAAAAACCTGTGTAAGAACTATCAATGATATAGAAAATATCAAAGTTGGTATCATTGTTTTTAAGTTAGCTCCATTCCATTTGATAAATTAATAATGTTATAACTAAAAATAAGTTCCCAACTACTTGACCGGATTGACTAAAACTAAATTCTTTGATATACAGTAATAAGCGAATGTATGTATTTGTAACTTGGCTGTTGGTTTGTTGTTGTTGTTGTTAATGTTATTGTTGTTGTTGTTCTTTTCTATTTCTTCTTCTTCTTTTTATTATTATTATCGTGCGAAATAAAGCAACAAAAACCGTAAAGTTTCTTGCCTTTATACTTAAATATGAATTGTGTGTGTGTGCGTTATTGACTACCGTATGAGCTGTGGCTTGTAAGCCGCTAAGTAGCGTGAAATTCCGACACGATGGCTAGATTTTTTGTTTATAAAACCTCGTCAAGTATCTGGCATATTGCCAGAGGGCCCTATGTAGATATATACCGGAGCTTGCACAACTAGCTCCAACTTATCCGCAAAAAGTACCTTAATTAAAACCTCCAACGTTAAACAATACACGTGTTGGTTAACTTCAACCCAGTACTACCGTACTACCCTAACTTTGACACATGATAAAATATCGGGAATACACTTCCTGATGGCCTTGTGTTAAAGTCTAATGTATCGTTTGAAAAAGTCAGAAGACCACCGCCTCAATTTCATGATACTCTCGGTAGAAACTCCATTGTTAGCAAGGTATTTACCCTACCGATGCGAAAGCTATGCGACTTAAACATGTCTGTGGCTGGGCCTACGCGCTTCGAATATTTATTTAGGACGGCCAAAACTTGATGCTTAGTAGCGGCTGTCGAGTCGATTTAACAAAATTCTGTGCTTTCACCAGATAACAAAGCTAAATACTCCAGTGAT
The DNA here is from genome assembly GCF_026914265.1 of Mya arenaria. Taxonomy (NCBI): domain Eukaryota; kingdom Metazoa; phylum Mollusca; class Bivalvia; order Myida; family Myidae; genus Mya; species Mya arenaria. The sequence goes on along the minus strand of NC_069124.1, from coordinate 22,946,998 downwards.
AGCTTTCACGGGACAAGGGCCCTTACTTCCTTAGTGTGATTGTTGGGCCGTGCTGACAATTGTTTTAATTAATTAGCCGCACACAGACGTGAGTCGCCGTAACGAAATTGGTTACAGGCGCTCGACCGGGGGCAACTTGCTCTCTTACACGGAATCGCCCAAATTATGCCAACAAAATGTAAATAGTGCTTGGAATACTAGTAGTATGGCCTTGTATGAGTTAAAACACTACCGAGGAAGGGCCTCGGTTAGTGCAAAAGAAAAGAAACGTGATCGGCCGCTTGGAGTCCCCTTTTTCGGTAAAGGACCTTGACCAACTATAACCATCAAATATTGTATTTACAATGAAAATTGTCGTCAGGTCCCTGAACTTGTATAGCTAAGAATAAAGTTAATGCCCGCAACTTATGCTTGACGCTGAACAATGTGTATTAAAGCCAAACATGATGGATGTTGGTTAGTGCGATTCGGGGATTGGCCATGAGTCTTCCAATTGATACTGTAGGCGGAATTTTCTAAAAGCACTAAGACCAATATTATATTTAGTCAGTGTGCTTCGTGTTAATACCCGTCGCAGAAGGTTGACGGCTCCATGGTGAAGCCACTACGAAGTGATAGAGGATCCTGGTCCGCTTCTTGTCGTCTGATTTTGTCCATCCAAAAACGTGACAGAGCATCACTTGTGGCATTGTGAACACCGGGAATATGTTGCGCCCTAATTATGTTGCAATGACAAAAGTGTCGTTTGTTCCTCAGACTTTGTCTCCAGATAAGGACCGCTACTAAATTGGGAAAAACTGTAAAAAAAACTATTTACAAAACTGTACTGTCTTTAATAGTGCCGTATTGGTGCCACTCTACTGAACATTCAGCCGCTAGCCACCGACCGTTATAAGAAATACAGAAACCCCGTCCATGACCCCCTGCGCTGTTTGAGTACAACTATGCATCGTCGTTTAACGCCATGCAGCAAGATAATAGAGAACCAATAAGTGACTACTGAATTTTCTTTACCTTGGCCTTGTTTTAGTTAAGGATGGACTGAATCTTTGATTATCTTGAGTTTATTGTTCGGGTTTCGTACCAACAACTCCTTAGTTCTTAACCAATAAAAACAATGACCTCTTGTCTTATCTATTGACACCGGAACGTTTAACTGTTGAATAAGGCTGTTGAAAGTATCCATACGACGAAGGAAAGAGGGTTTAGCCTCATCAATCTCTGAATTCGTCCAGATAATGGATCAACAAACCCTAATAGCGAGATGTTTTGGTTGAAAAGGGAGGAGTTTAAATGCGTTTTTAAAATCCATTTTAAAAAAGTAGACATTTTGGACCTAGATCTTATACCATTTCGACTGCCTTCTCAAATTTGGTATACTGCACGGATTTAAGAAAGTGGTATATATAATCACCAGATGGAGGACCTGATGAATAGGATAGATGGTGTATCATACGAAACATGGTTGGTGTTTTTTGGGGGACCAGTCCGATTTGAGACACACTAAAATTGTCTAGAGGTCCTTCGTAACATAACATAAATTCATGAGTGAAACCTTTTAACAAATATTCGGATACAGCCGTATTATTGCATAAAATGTGTGTTTTCGGTCCGTTATCGTGGTGTGTTAAAACGCATAAACCCGGGCGTTATCGGTAGAAAACGTGCATTTTTCAGTAAATTCACGTGCCGTTAATGAACGGCTTTTTGTTTTAAATATGCGCTTTCAGGGCTCGCATCATCACAAAGACATCTGAGCGACCTTGTTTCTGACCGAGAGTGGGTCAACAATGCAAACTTTTGCACAAAAACAAATTTCAGCATATAAATCTGTATACAAATATCAACAAATTATATAAACCGCATTTAACTAACATATTTTCTTCTGAGTTGTCTTTTCCTGGCAATCTGATCTGTGTTTACTTTTTGCAGTTGTTTTGACTATGTGTTTGCTTTAAAAGCACTAAATTAAGTCTAAAGCGTTTAACTTCTTCAAACTTTAGTTATTTTTGTCGATTTTATTCAGAACAAACGACTTATATGGACATTACTCATTACGTCGTATGCAATGAACAAAGAAATTTCAAATATGTTTTTTCTGATTCTGAAGATGCTGTACATTTTATCAAGAACATATTAACATTTTTTTCAGGCTTAAATTAGTTGTCAAAACAAATAAAGGTTAAAATAGGACTATATCGGGGGTCGGTGGAATTACCGAAATCCCGAAATCCTGGTATATCGTTTTCTTTTATACGCCCAGATTTTATACTTTATTGTGTTCGAATGTTGTATGCCGTAATTGTTGGAGGTTGGAGAGGGGTGGAGAAGTCGGAGGAGGGGTGGGGATGGGGGTCGTGGTGACTAAAACCCGGGACCCCCATTAACATAAGTTCATACAAACGATGAGTATGCGAGGAGGTTCGTACGCCGGGGCTTTAAAACTGCATTGTGTTTTAGTGGGTTGTATGCTGTATTTCATGGTGGTTGGAGAGGAGTGGGGGGGTCGGAGTAGTTGGGGTGGGGTAGGGAGTGATTGAAACCCGGGAACCCCATTCATATTTCTAAGTACATACAAAAGAGTATGCAGTATGGTTTAAAACTGTATTGTGTTTAAGTGGGTTGTATGTCTTGGTTGAGGTTGGTTGGCGAGTGGTGAGGGAGTCAGAGGAGGGGGTGGTGGCTACAAAGAAATCTCAAATACTACTTTCCGATACTGCATTTCAAAGTGTGGAGGTAATGGATGGTAGGGATCATAATTTATATAAAATAGGGCCTGCGAGGTGGTTTGTGTGCCGTAGTTGTTGGTGGTTTGAGATGCGTGTGGAAGTCGGAGGAATTGGTGGTGGCTATGAAGAAGTCTCAAATACTACTTTCACATACCTCATTTCAACGTGTAGATGTAAAGGAGGGTAGGGCTCGTACCTTACATACAAAAGAGTATGCGAGGGTGTGAACGCCGATATTTAATACTTCATTTTGGTCGTGACCTGTATGCCAAAGTTGTTGGTGGGTGGAGAGGGGTGTGGAAGTTAGACGAAGGGGAAGGCTATATCCCGGAAAGTCCTTTTAATTTCATATATGATAATGCTTTAACGACTAGTTCAATATCGCATTTTATTTTTGTTTGATTGCTTTTCGTATTTTTAGTATGTCGTATATTGATTGTTTAAAGGTGTCTTATTTTTTAGTGATATTGCCTGTAATAAGTTATCCGTTTATGTCGTTGTAAAGCGCATTTGAACGTGTGTATCGAAAGGGTGCTATATAAAGTTAACCAATACAAATAATAAATGTGTATTGTGAACAAGTTGTGTGTCGAGAAAGGTGAATAATTGGTATCAAGCGGGAGTTGATTATACAATTGTCCTTATGTGTATCATAACGATTTGTATGTGTCTCAACTGTTATGTGGAATCGCTTGGTATGTTTTATTGCACAATCTTGGAAGAAAGAAAAACAAATACACATGTAATACAATTTCACTTAAATACCATCACTGCACGTAAATACGAATCATCAACATCATTTTAACATTGGTCATGATAGGAATGTGTACTTAATGAATAAAGGCATAATATAAGATTTAATATCATAAAGCATACCATTTAAATACATACATGCAATACTCGTCTCAATATCGATATGGACATGTCATTGTGAGATATTGGTCCATGTCTGTTACCTATCAGTAGTGACACCCCGCTGTGACAGATTCTTATCGTGCGGTCAGTATTTGGAACCATGCTGTCACTGATGACTATAATACGATGTGTATTGAACCCCAATGGCGTTCTGGTTCAAAACGGGATGTTCCTGTGAACCAGAAATTAAATATTGTATTTACACGAAGGTAACAGGTAAGAGTGCGCGGTGTATGAGAGAAACATCTGAAGTCTGAATATTTATTTCTTAATGCAATGCAGTTCAATAGTACATGGCACGTCAGCGTTTACTATATATATATATGTATGTTTAATCAATGTTATTCGTATTGTTGGTATATTAATTGTTTTATATATCTAGGGAATAGATTTTAAGAAAAGCATTGTACGCATTTGCTTATAAAACGAAAGGCGACGAATATTAAGGGAAAAGTTGAAAGCGAATGTGGAATTTAAAATTGGCTCATTAAAGTCTTAACACCTTGAGGCTTGAGAACGTGATATGTTAAAATTCACGTGTTTGGTAAAAAGGTGGGAATTCGCAGTACCTAATGAAAGCGGTTGTTGATAGATCAAAGTTAGAACCGTGTAATGAGTGTTTGTAGAAAAAAAACACACCTTAGCATGGCTTGAGCACAATCGTCAGATTGTCAGTATATATAAAGGTGTGTCCATTCAAATATATTGCATTTCTGTTCTGTTCACTCTTGTAATTAAAAATTAAGGATTTTTGCAATTTTCGGGGACAGTCACGTCAGGCGACTAGGCGCATTCTGGAATGAGGACCTCAATGTGCGTTGTTTTTTTCACGTTCACTCACTATGTACAGTAAAACCTAACCGAGTTACTTTATATGCATTCTCAATTAAGCGGTGTGCGTCAATTTTTCAAACATTCAAAAACCGACTATGTAGAGAATACTTTGTGTTCACATGCCTTATGAATTTGTTGCCAGAGTATTCTTATAAACATAAGAACGGACTTGGTGATATGGACTCTGAAATGTAATTCGTCAAAAGTGCTGTTTTAAACTGATAGGTTAGTTACCAGGCCCTATTTTCTCGAAACCTCTTAAGATTCATAGGTTTAAGATGCTTATTTCAATTAGACAAAATACATGCTGATAGAGATTTTTTTACATAAGAAAAATTGTTTATTGTGATAATCGTAATAATAATCCTTATTTTCAGTTTTAAAACAATTAAAAAAGTATATGAAACGCAATATATTGAAAGACATAAATAGTGGGTTTAGCTTAATCCAGTTATAAGAGACTTAAGAAATTTCGAGAAATTGGGGCCAGGACCCCTTTGTAATTTGAATGAAGGTAGATCATTGCATGTGCATTTTATTAGCTGGAATATTCGAGGAATAAGGAGGTCTACCACTCGCCCAGGCGCCGGCGACGGGGTCTGGTTATATTTTTAGGATAATTTTAGATTTTCACTCATAAGTCCAATACCCTTCTTTCAATTGACTTAATACTCCACACAGTTGTTCACGGCCATCACATAATGAGGTTAGATAACTCCATATTATCCTTTATACAAATTATGGCCCCTGATTGACTCTTGAACTTCTGTAAAAGTTTATGGGCAGGATAGGAATGTGTTGTTTTCTATGACAGTTATATAAGCTGAAATTAAATCATGATGATTAAGAATGGGCGAATTGAGTGTATAATCCAGCAATTACTCAAAACAAGATGACGTGTCACCAGTGTACAAATACTATGAAAGAACATTGGGGAATAAAAAATGTATTTGTACACTTCCCTGCGTGTGCGTAGCCATTCAAGGTATGACAATTCACCAGCGACCATTAAGGTAGCACACCCCTAATCAAACCTCCACTCGATACTCAATGCTTTAGCCTATGGTGTTAAGCACAGGGACTACAAATATTTTGAGGGTTTCAAGATAGTGGTTCGAATCCAGCCAGAAGCTCCATTTTTTTCTTTTTTGTTTCATTACCTAACATTTCTTTACAAAAGTTTAAATTGTATTTTAATTAGTAATGAGATAGTTTTTTTACACTAAATACATTAGCTTCTGTAAAGATTTTATAACTTGCAATTACGGCTGAAATAGATGTTTGGGATTCACCAACTTAATTTGTTAAGAATGAGACGGTTAAACATTTCGATATTTTGGCATACTGTTCCCAAAAGACAATTTTTAATACTACATGCGAATTTCAAGATATTACATAACTCACTTATATGGACTTAAAACATTGAATTTCTGTATGATTACTAACCCATTTGAATGCTGGTGAGCTTTTATGTGAATAGTTCTAAAACGGGATGTTGAGGATTATAGTAAAATGTTTGTGAGCTAGATATGTCCATAAAACAAACAAGGTACAGTTCACGAGTACTGTCATAGTGGCAAGACTGTTGTTAATTACCTTTAATTCGAACATATCACTTAACGGTCATTCCCGTAAATGTTTTGGCAACCAAACTGTTTTCGCAGAATAGGATGATTATTTCGAAATAAAGTATCGATTTCTTTCGGGATTAATTGATGAATATTTTTAACACTGCATAAGCAGTCCGTCTTAAAAAAAATACGAAATGGAAATCAATAACGGAGGGAGTTATTTTCAATCAGCCAAATTATTTTATGATTTTTTGAAGTTGCTGTTGCATTTCAATGTTCTCTAAAGCTGTAGTATGTAACAAATTAGGAATGTGTTGAAATTAATCGATTACGCAATAGGTATTGTGTGTAAATAATCCCAGTAATCCAGTCAATTTCCATAAAAACAACACTTTCCAAACGTATGAACACTGCAAAAAGTGCCGTCTAAACAAAAATGCAACTGCCGAGTTATGCTGAGGCCCTAATCGAGCTTAATGTAAATCTTTTTCAATGACATCACTCATGTCGTCACAGAAGCACCTGTTATGGAGGCTATTTTGAACTAACTGCTTTTGGATTTTCGTGGTATTTAACAGCTTTTTTAAACACAAACGTTTCTCTTGATGTGTATTTTATCGAATAATAGCGATAATACACCTTTTTTCGGTCGTTACCATCTCCAATAGCCCTTTACATAGTTAACAACCCTCGTGCTACGCATTCGGGCTGTAAACCATTTTGCGGGCCTTTTGCAGATTGTAACGACCTCAAAAAGGTGTTATAACCCAATATTAAACAATGTACTATGAAATATATGCTGTAAGGGTGCTAGTTTATATTGGTGTTGTCTCGAGTCGTCTAGGTCTTGGGCCATGAAAGGCAGTGCCTGGCGCGGGATGACAAAGAACGTCTGGGCGGTTGTTTGCTGCAATTTGCAAGTCTTCAAGTAACAGGACCTAGTACTGAATTAATTGCATGTGACGAAGTATTCTTACGTGGCGGGGCGGACGTGGGGTTATCACAATTAACAAACATCTCCACCATAAATCGTTGTTCATTATTTATCAGGGAGGTGGAACTACAGCCTGGTAGAGGCAACATTGTTTGTCATAAGAACGTCGCGCACTACCGCCTTGACGAGAGGCACATTCCCGAATATAACATATATACTGTAGCAGCTCGTGCATGTATTCCTTTCGGGTCGACATGTATATATACATTAAAATGACAAACGCGTCTGTCTATCTCTCAACGAACAAAATTTTGTATTTACATTCATTATGACGTGTTTCCAAGTGTCCGTCGGCAGAAAAGGTGGAGTGTTGCGCCACAACAGAAATCTGATAACTAAGGAGGTGTACAAGATTAATGTACTTCTTTTTCATTTTGTGTTGCTTAATCGAATATTGGACGTGGACAGCAACGTCGTCGGCTTAATCCAACTATATTCGAGTATCATTTAATGTAAACCGGACGACGGCTTGACTTGCCATAGAGCCCTGCGCGACAGATTTGCGTATGACAATGCTACCACCACACCCAGGAATCATCCCCGACCGTTGTAATAATTGGTCAAAAACAATAGTCTGAGAAGCATGCGTACCTTTATCGACTTCTGTTATTATTATTATTAGTAGTAGTTGAAGTAGTAGTAGTAGTAGTAGTAGTAGTAGTAGTAGTAGTAGTAGTAGTAGTGGTAGTGGTAGTGGTAGTGGTAGTGGTAGTGTTAGTAGTAGTAGTAGTAGTAGTAGTAGTAGTAGTAGTAGTAGTAGTAGTAGTAGTAGTAGTAGTAGTAGTAGTAGTAGTAGTAGTAGTATTGTTAGTCGTCCTTTGGCCGTGTTGTCTTGGAGTAAGAGTTAATTATTGGTCGGACAAGGGCTCTCATACTCCCTTGATCCAAAATGAAGTGCCCAGTGATTTCTATGACCGTACATTCATTGATATTTCATGTAAAGTAGGTAAGTCGTGTTTGCTTGCATTCTGATATTGCTATAACAACTCGTCCCTCGTTAAGTATTTACTAGACTTGTTCCTTGTGCCTTGAAATAAGATCATGCTCACGTATTGGCTGCTCGGATTTTTCTGTAGTGTCCATTGGCACTGGTCAAAATGTAATTGCGTACTCTATTTTATAACAAAGATTCCGGTGTAGAAAATATAAAGTCGCGCGCTCAAGACTCGAGGAAGTGGTTATTTGGATTAAATTTGATGCAAAACTGAGAGGTCTATGTCTGCACAAGTAAACTCATAATAATTCTTTAAATTAGTAAGTAGAAATGGCATATTTATGAGACGAAAAACAAGCAAATCGTTGATTTATTACTAGTTCATTGTAATCTCAAACGCCAAAAATGTAAGTGCAAGTAAGTGCATGACACTTGATTGATAAACTTGCCAACTGGTGAAATATTCAATATCTTGACATTGAAATTGTCTCAAGTTTGTAAAGTTCGTGTTAACTAGCGTAATTGGGGAGCGATGGGGAGCAGCAGGCGCAACCCGCCCCTTAATTTACATTATAGCATACAATTCATTGGGGGAGGCTATAACCCGACACATTTAAACAATAAATTCGGTTGCCCTGGAACCTTTTCGATCCTGTAACGTGTTAGGAGCAACATTACATCTAGATGTACGGGAAAAAGCAGCAAAGACTATATCGTCACCCTAGTGCAATAATTCAATTACTGCATATATAAATCTTGTTGTAGTCTACATTTTCATTATTACCGGAAATTGATGTTTAAGACAAATGATGGACCTGGCGGAATTTCGTAAATATCGTTTAACAATCGAAATATTTTTATCATGTTAAAAATAAACCTGAAGACGAATAAATAAGTAAGTTCCATTAGTGTCATAAGACATGTCACAATAAATGACATATGGTCTAAAGTTATATGGTCAGCGATCTACCATGAAGTAACTATGGATTATAGAGTTAAATCCCTTATAAACATTGTGCATGAAACACGATTTCATCCCATCCCTTATCATAAACAAACAAAATTGTTATATTTCTCCAAACCACTTATAATCGTTTCGTGCCGTCTCCTTGAGATAGATAAAGTTTGAACAGGTTAAACAAAAACAAATCAACCAAATAACTCTTGAATATGTCAACTCATTTATCAATGCAAAGCGATATCTTGTTTTTAAACATTTAATACAAGTTTTAATTTTTTGATATGCTTAAATTTAGCCAGCTATCAGCCACCATTGTTCCCGTCAAATATAATTTCTCCAACTTCGGTACAATTATTTAGTGCGAGCACTGTTCTGTTTCTGATTGAAGGATTCGACTTTTCCGACGAACTAAAGTATTAAATGTGTTTTACTGACGACACATTTGGTACATTTTTTCTTTCATTTTGCCGGTGGCAAAATATAATAAAACATTGAAAATAACGTAATTTATCGTTTAATAAGATAGCAAAAAAAACTAAAATCGAAAAAACAAACAAATTTATGTTTTAATTAGATACTCACTAAATCATAAATTTGACTTTTAAATGTGTGAATATAGTAAATTCAAAACAAAAGAAAACAGAACTGTTGGCGCAAAATCGAGATATATGAATGAACTCAAATGAATAGTGTACTAAAGTATATTGCATTGAATAATTTATTATCTTTAGAAATATTGTTCTTCTTTACGAGAGCTTTATACATTCAAGTGACAGGTAAGCCCTCTCTATCTATGGTTTAATAGTTTGCTTGCATAACGTTAAATGTATTTCAGAGTGTTTCAACTGATAAAATAGTTTTAAAGCTTCCTTGTTCCTTTGTTAAGGGTTGTTGGTTCCAATACAGGATAAAGGCTAATATTATTTAAATGTCGGTTTTTATTTCGCTCAACGCAAAGTTTGTGTGAGAAAATAGACTCAGTCTGTATCCATATTATTTAAATTGAAGTCAGTTTAATGTATATCTAGTATATACATTATGCGATCAATCAATGTTATTGATATATTCTATATGCACATAAACACTACTACTACTACTACTACTACTACTACTACTACTACTACTACTACTACTACTACTACTACTACTACTACTACTACTACTACTGCTGCTGCTGCTGCTACTACTACTACTACTACTACTACTTCTGCTTCTGCTACTGCTACTGCTACTGCTACTGCTACTGCTGCTGATGCTGCTGCTGCTGCTGCTCCTGCTGCTGCTGCTACTACTACTACTACTACTACTACTACTACTACTACTACTACTACTACTACTACTACTACTACTACTACTACTACTACTACTACTACTACTACTACTACTACTACTACTACTACTACTACTAATACTGCTGCTGCTTCTACTACTACTACTACTTCTACTACTTCTACTACTATTACTACTTCTACTACTAATACTACTACTGTTACTACTGCAATACTACTCGTCAGGTTTAAAATAGTCAATATCAGACAATGCTTATTAGCAATCAAGTCAGGCTAAGCGTTTTTTTACAAACGTGTTCACAAGACGTGACATTGGTTGGTTTTTGTTTCAAACAAAAGGAGTCAAAACTGACGCAATCAAACTAGTAAATGAATTGTGCTATATAGAATGCCCTTAAACAAGTTTTGACAACATATGGAGAAAAGGGTTACAGTAAGTTTATTCTGCCAAACATTCGAAAATGCATAAGCCATTTGGCATTTACGCGCTGGAAACGGAGGAATAAATGTCATTTACGCATTAAGTACGTGTTAAAAATCCTACGCAGACGTACATATCTTAAGTTCAAATTTAATATGTGTTTAATTGAGCGTTTAGACCGCAAATCCGCAGTAGTCAGATTGCAGGTGAAGGTGTTTGAAACCAATCAAGAAAATATAGATGAACAGTATGGTATTTAAAATAAAACGAGCATGGTAACACTGACAAGAGTACATGTTTACTGACATGGTTGCAGTGATGTCTTTTTTAGCTGCGACCGTACTATACTTGACGAAAAAGCAACAAAACAATATGTATACAACGTAGACAAATTAAAAAACAAACTTTTTTCTTTTTAAACATGATTTAGCCTTGTTGTTGGAAAATGCATAAGTACAGGCGTGTTCAAGTGGCCAAGAAATATGAATCTAACACCAGTATATCTGGAGAGATCTATACTTCAAGATTGTGTGTATTATCTTGCGGCGTTTTAAACCGTTATCAGATAATGTCTTTCAAAACAAATTGAAATTTACTCCGTAGACTTCTAGATAGATCTTTAAAGTTCAATCAAAATGATAGAGAAGTTAACTTATGACACGAGCCTTATCGCCCATTAAAGACATTCACTATGTAAAGATAATTTACGGTCATTAGAGAAAACCCTTTTTCCACTACACAGGATTTCCATTGGACATCTTTATACAGAAATCCTATCAAATGTGTTTGATTCAACGCATTATAAAGAGCTTTATTCCTCTAGAAATGCTGGTTTACGTTACACGAAAAGTCTGATTTCATTCATGCCGAATAATATTGTTATTGCAGCGGATTTTCTTTTGGACTTTTCTGATGAAACATTCGTTAGACATTATAAATGGAAGGAATATAGGTTCGTGTGGATATATATATTATATACCATAAAAAAATCAAGAATGTAACATTCCCCTAATACCATTCTGTAACCTCCTATCCTATAGAAAACAACAAAATCAATACTTTTCAATGGTATCATTTTGGAAGTCTCAGTGAAGCGATTTAAGAAAACCGATGAAAAAATCTCAGTGAAGCGATTTGGGAAACCGATAAATATAAATAGCATAATTTTGCACCATGAGCAAAGTATGTCTTATTAACAACATGCCTGACAAAAATGGAGCTTACAGACGTGGTCGACTGGTCGAGGAAAACCTGAGATAAAACCCTCCTTCTGGGAAAAACTTAGAAACCTCTGCCCGTTTGTCATCCAGATTTACAGGATTTGTCTCGTTCCACTATATGTCGGGCCTCATCACCCGTAAGCTCCTTAACAATTAGGCATGAAATACATATTCTTTATAAGATTAATTTTCACGTTTTGTATAAAGTTATACAACTGTCAATTACAAGGCTATGTATACAAGTGAGAACAAACCGATCATTCATATGTTGAAATTGTATAATAACAGAAAACTTTCACCTTAAACATTTGCTTGTAAGATTTTACAATCAATGGTATCGATGTGAGCGTATCGGCTTCCCAGCGCTGAATGCCTTTACATTCATATGTGCACGAAATACTCGTGGCTATGACATTCGTGCATATGAAACGCCTCCTGGCGGTTATCCCACTACAACGGAAAATAATTTTCTTCTGATTCGTTTTACTCAAACGCAGAAAATAAATTTATTTTATTGAATAGGCAATTTGCTTTCAGATGACATTGTTAAACATAAAAAACAAATCAAATTAGAATGACTTTTGTGTGAACGACTTTGGAATGTCACCATTGCTGTTGATGGCGTAAACAACAATCCGACAGTCGACCAGACCTCCTGTTTCTGGTCAAGTTATGGCCTTAGTTCTGTTCCATTAATAAACATTTACATACTTATGTGAAAAACTACAGACAAGTCCATTTTGCTTTCAGGTAATATTGCTGAAAATAAATAACACATCACATGTTTTTATGTGAACTCCTATATTAAAGAATTTTGGACTGCCGTAAATGCTGTCGAAAGCGTAAACAACTGTCTAGTCGTTAATGGAGTCTACTTTACCTTATTAAGTTATAGCCTTCACCCTTGGTGGAAAGTCGACTTGGGAAAAATCCATAATATCCAGAACATAAACGTTTTCGGCAGAAAATCTGGAGAAGCAGACAGTAATGAGATATTTCAATATGATTTTGAATTCCGCAGATTAAATTATGAATTGATCAAATACGAACTGCCGTTAGTTATCTCCTGTTAGCACTGTAGTATTTGATATATTTATGAGATCTTCATTTTTCTATTTGGAGTACAACATCCAAATGTTAAGACATCAATAAGACGGATAAAACCTCCTACAATTTTAACGCTATATAGGTTTCAGCCATTTAGCCTTTGTCTGTAACTTATTTCAAATACCCAGCACATGAGTGTATTACATTTTAACTTACTATAAAGAAGTAATATATACGTACAATAGTCCTTCAAAACATTTTGTTAGTATGGTAAATAAAATACAAACGACAGAACATACATTCAATTACCTTATTGTAACCCCACACTATATACTCCTTGTACACAAAAGCTTTCTTATTCTTTTATCTCGAAATGTTACCACCACCTCATTTATAAAGGAGCGGATTTTTTCCTATATACTTAGCAGGAGCATGTGTCTTATTCTGTTTACTTTATTCATCATACTAGAATATGCTATTGAATTCTTCCTTCTGAGTTCTCAATTATAAGAGCACATCTCCAACAACTCATCGACTATCTTCGGATGCCATCTTCATCGCTGCAGCACTATGCTTTACAAATAAATGTATTTTCCCGTCAACTACAACGGCCTAATGTAAGTAAACTTCAATGCCCTACCACAGTTCAAAAGTCGTTCGAAGGACCAAAACATAAAATAGTAAAAACAATTTATGAAGTAGGGTTTGAGCTTCAATATTAAGGAAGCATAATACATATCCGTTGCAACATGTGTGGCTATAATTAGGAGTTGCAACTTTTACAAAGAAATATTTTACCAGTTTTTTTCGGAAATGTCCTTATACAAATTAATATATTTTGTGTGAAAAGATTCAGTACTACCCAAACAACAATGTCTTGAGGTTTTGTGATGACTGCAGATATTTGCATTTTAACCAGGAAATGAGCTTCATCCACTATGTTTTATTATTTTATTTGAAAAGATATCATTAAGAACTCACAAGACATTGTTGATAAGGTTTCCTCTGATCAACTCCTCATTACCCCAAGATGTATGTTTTACAGTGTTCCTTAAAACTAAATAATACATGCACATTTGAAGCGTTTTAAATAGTGGCCTTTTTCATCCACTGTTTGCTCCCTGAAAGTCCCATTGCACATGTCGTTGCATGTCTTAATTAGCTTTTTTTATTTCAAAAGTATTCATATGCCTGTTTTTATTTAATTAAATCGTAGGACTTGTTATTCAATTTTAAGAGTGAGGTGCTAGACAATAACGCAGACAATGTGTTAGCTCTTATAAACGAGATGTACTAGTGCACATTATAACTATCGATTCGGCTATTTTGAGATTACTAACTGACAGTTTACTGTTTCACACCCGGGTTTTCCTCGTAGCCTTGTCGTACACCGTGAGGCAAACTAGTGTCATGAAACAGCCATGTCGCAGTATGTCTGCTCCGATCGGCTTTGTAATGTACCATCACTTGGAAAAACAATAGCCGTTAATACAATTTTTCAAAACGTGAAACGAGATTCATGCGTGAAAATTCGGCACTTAACTATTAGATCGATATTTCGCCAATGCTTCTGTACCTTATTGCAATATAACAACTTATCAACGAAAACGAACATCATTCAGTATGAACAATGCTTTGTAAGTTAATTTGAGTTGATGTCGGCTTCCTCCTTAGAACTGACAGCAACATAAGTGATAACAATAAGATGTTTCTTTGATGTGGCCAAATAAATTAAACTTTACTAATCGATGAATAAAGAGACTTTACTTCTTTCCTCCGCATCGGCATCTGCATCGACGTCTGCGTCTGCATCGGCGTCCCGTAAGTATTATTTGGCAAGTTGACATTTCCACTTATAGCTAAAATATGCTTCATTCAATTCACTGAATACTTCACACATTTGTTCAGGGCCATCACATAATGAGGTTACACTACTCCATAGTATCTTTAATACAAATTATTATCATACGTTTGTACATTAGATCTGCTCATACATAAACCCAATGATCCGAAGCAAAATTGAAACATATCCATAATTGATTCAATGCATATAATTGAATATGCTCATTGTTGTCATATGTTGTTTTTTTTTGTTGAAAATGTGTTATCAATGCTTAACTAAATAATGATCCACGCAGGGATAACTTCTCTTTAAAAAAAAACAATAACACACATTTGTAAGGGATTGAAAAATCCCAATGCATTTCGATCAAAGTGAAGCTTTTTGTTTCAATTTAAGAAATTTTACATTATCTCGATTAAGAACGATAATGTGAGTGACAAAGCATGTGATTCAATGTGAAGTCAAACTATGATAGTTTTTTCAGAGAATATTTGAACGCAAATCAATTGGAATTAGGTGATCCTATTGACAATACCAGCCATATTAATTAAATCATTTGCATGCATTTGTTCATCATAAGAACAATTAAACACTGAAAGAAACAGCCCTCTCCCTTTAATTGTTTTTTTTTGAAATCGTTTGTTGTTAGTCTTCATATGTTCATTTGATCTAAGTAACGTGCCGATAAAGTGTCTTTGGTAGCGGAACGTTCGATTCTAAGTTAATATATAGACAATACCAGGGACATTTTTACACTATAGCGGATATACCAACACCAAAAACTAAACCCTGTACAGAAAGCCATATTCGAAGCACATGGTTATGACTCATTGGGTGGTTGCAATATAACATTAAAGTAAATTTATGTCGAATCATTTACTTAATCAACGATTCGTACACTTATCTGGTCATATTGACTGTGTATTATTATCTTTGAAGTTGTCATAATACTATAGTTATATGTCATAAACTGCTAACTAACGTGATGCTTTGATGGCTTCACCTGGGTTTACAGTTTACCCTCCAAGTTTTTCCAATGTATGACCCAATCATCTCATATTTATATAATATACCACTAATCAATCTTCGTTTATTTTATTCTACTCTGAAACTTAGATGCTTCCGAAAATTTAATTTTCGCACGTTTGTAACAAACACCAAATTATTAATGGAAACGTTACCTGGTCTATGAAAACCTCTAATAATGAATTTGCACGCTAAACGCATGAAAGTACAAGTTCTTTTTTTAATCTGGCCTAAGAAAAAAATACATTTTGTAATAAACCTCGGTATCTTACAAATTCAACGTATTCACAATGGCGTTAGTGACACATGATTAATTCGTTGATGGTTCATGATCACCGAAGAGTCATTTAATAATTAACTTTGATCCTGTATAGATCGAAGTTTTACAAAACCATGTATAAACTCCCAATTAAACAACTCAAAATGACAAACTATTTGCAATGATTATACATGTAGTTCTGCACAAATGTGCGAGGTCAGATACTTCTTGCAGTTTACACATTTCAATTTTGAAATGTTATTAAATAATTTGTAAACTACAGGGTCCTGGAACAGTCAAAATGGGCCTTGGTAATCAATGTAGGACATGACTCTTCTTCCTTTGATATTTTGCCACACACTCCGATGGACACCAAACACTCGTTTACACTATCATTGTCAACCGTCTTGAGACAAATTCGTATTAAAAAGAACGGTGGACTGATGGGGATTTGTGCTGTCAAGGTGTTTGACAGAAGAAAGTTTTGTATGTATTGTAAATTAATGATATCGACGTGCTTCTTAAATTGATATGTAATTAATCCATAATGACCTCAGTCGAATAATATAGTGGAAAATGGTGTGTTAACTTGTAAGGCATTATTGCAATTCATATTACTTACGAGTTGTCAAGTAGTTGAACGGGGTAAATTTAAGATCAGAATGCCGAGAACCACTTAGTTGCTCAACTGAGTAATAATAATTTGCAAATTCTTGCAAACATCAACACTTTGATAAAACAAGTTATGAGTGTAGCCATGCCTGCTTCGCTAATCTATTTTTTACCAGTCGAGACCCCTTAAAATGGTATAATATGTCAAAATTTCTAAAGGAAAATATTGAACGTTGTTATCAAAATATTCTAAATGTCTAAAATGTGTTATCTTGTAAGGCATACATGCAATTCATATTACTTACGCGTTTTCAAGTAGTTATGAGTGTAGCCATGCCTGCTTCGCCGATGCATCTTGTACCAGTAGAGACCCCTTAAAATGGCAAATATGTCAAAATTTCTGAAGGAAAATATTGAACGCTGTTATCAAAATATTATAAATGTCTAAAATGTGATGGCATAGAATGCAAGGGGACTGGTTTAGCATGAGGCATGAGTTTATGTCAAAAGGCAACGGTCAATGCCATAAAATGATAGAACTGAAATTGGATGGAAAACTGTACAAATGGTCGTTGCTGTATGTTTCAAAACATGAAAGTATTCAAAATATCATTTTAGATGGATATTAAATTTATTTGACATAGTGAAGACCATGCTTTGTTATTTTAACTTAATGTGTTTCAGATTTGTTTACAAAGGCAGACAGGTAAAAAAGATATACATCGATGATAACACATAACAATAAAATTTGAGCACTGATTTGCGTTCGTTATGATTTTGTGCAAAAGCAAAGTTTATTTTTATAGACATATGTCCGCAATCTGTTTTCACTGATGTGTAATGGATGGGTATGTATGTAGAAATTGGTGCACGTAAATTGACATATCTCCCCGTAGAAAATGATGCATGAACAAATAATGTCTTTCTTTTAATCTAAATCCTTAACTTCTTTCGCATGTGGATATTAGAAACGGCGAAAGGGCTTTATTATGACTACTGAAATACTTTTCATTGCCGTATGTGTGTTTTATTGTATTTATTGGACTTTTTATTTCCAAAAGTCTCATCCCTCAAAATCACATGTTCGTTTGGATCTCCTTATGAATTTGAGGCGCTACCCGACATAGTAAAACACTATAATTTCTGTAAATTATCGTGTGTATGTATATATCAAGAAAAGTAACATAATAGTGCTAGTAAAGAGTGTGTGTGTTTTCAGGACACAAACTGGATATAATGTTTAATTTGAATCCGAACTGCTTTAACCAAAAGAGGTTTTAAAAATCTAAAAGGTCGCATTATATATATTCTGTTTTTTTAGATTCTCCACTTCCCCCACCCCACTCCCCACCACAAAAAAAGTTCATAGAGACTTTATATCTAAAAAAAATCAAAGTACAAGATGTAAAGCAGAGGACGGTTTGCAAGATGACCCTGTTAAAATACCTTTTCCCTGAAGAGATAGAATGAAATGTTTCCATAGAAGCGGTAATATTTTTAGAGGTTATGTAACATTCCGTATATCGAGGTTCGACTAGTATAGTCCAGCAGAACCCGGAGTGAACCGTGCATTGGCGTATATACATTTTTTTTACATTTTCTTAATGGCATGACTGCATCATAACATAATCTAAATGATGCAACTCTGGCATCGGTGGGCATATCTTGGAATTCAAGATGGCGTCCAAGATGGCCGCCAACGGACAATTTGTACCCGGAGTGATCAGTGCATTGGCATATATACAAAATGTTTTTGCATTTTCTTAATGGCAAGACTGTACCACAACAGGATCTAAATGATGCCACTCTGGCATCGGTATGCAACTCTTGGAATTTAAAATGGCGTCCAAGATGGCCGCCAACGGACAATTTGTACCCGGTGTGAACAGTGCATTGGCGTCTATACACAATGCATTTTCTTAATAGCGTTTCTTAGCATAACAGAATCTGAATAATGCCACTCTGGCATCGGTGGGCAACCCTTGGAACTCAAGATGGCGTCCAAGATGGCCGCCAACGGACAATTTATACATTCAAACATTAGGACATGATTACATATGATTGACATACTATTTTATGGGAAATACTGAAAGTTCATAATTATTAATCCATTATCACTATCCTTCTTCAAAATGTTGACATAAAATGGTCTTCTTTGAAATGGATATCAAAAGTTAAAAAGGGTGCCAATGTATCATAAAGCAAGTGATCGTATTTTGTAGGCGAAATTCTTACCTGTGCGAGAAAGCAAAACAGCGTTCAACAGTTATGGGTCGAATGTCATCTAAAAGTTGTACTGATCATGATAATGTTTATCCGTGATGAAAGGGAAGGTGGTTGGTGCTTACATCTAGCTGGGATCAAGTGTATGATTCCAATTTTTTTTGCGGCGGGTAACTTTAAGTATGCCCGCTATGGTCTCTATCATTTGAGATCGATGGAATCGCTTCCGAAACCAGTCCGAGAAAAAATCTTAAAAGGTGAACACATAATGCGTCAAATACCCGAAACATGGAACGCGATATGGAGCGATATGTTTATTGAAACGACCTTTATGAGGTATGCACCTGGAGCCGGGGGAATAATAGGAATCACACTCAAGCCTGAAACTGAAACGTTATAGGCACTCAGTCAAATGGAACATGGCATCGAATTTATTTGTGAAGGAGAATGACCACAAGACACAGGCAAGCATTTAACGAAGATAGGAAAAGCAGGATATAAACCGATATAAAATACCGCACTTCTATCAAGACCAAGATCAATGAATGCATTCATCAACTGGGGCCCATCGATCATCCACAAGAGCTGGAAAATGTTGTTACCTGAGAGCTTGCTCCATTTGTAGCTAATACACACGATGTCATCGCAATTGGTACGAAGAATGAAAGACTTTAAAATGGATAGTCAGTATCATTCCACGAAGCCATTCTGTGATCAATTAAAACTCAATCCGCATCAAAGAAGTCACTCAAGATGAGTTGAGATCATTTGACACAGAGTTGATCTATACCAGAGTTATTGCTCTGCAAGCGAGTTCACGGGAAAATGACTTGAAATGTGTGTAATCACATGAATTGTCGCCTGTTTCCCACTCTTTGTTTCCTGCATCAGGTGATCTCAGAATAGCCAAATCAAAGTCACAAATGAAGAAGAAACGTCTGCAAGACAATCACCAAAGCAGATAGAATGGGTTATAATTGGCGGTTCTGCAATTGTATGTATAATTCGCTGGCCCATAATTGGAACGGTGATGGATTACATTTTCCAATTAAGAATATATATTGAAAGGAAACTGGCCGACTTCAATATGTACTTTGTATTTGACAGCACAAAAGGTGAAACGCGAGAATCACGAGGAATGACATATTGTCGAATACACCAACTTTCTACAGTTATGCCATTCTTACTGAACCAGAAAACTAAAACAGTTGATTTCTTTTATATGTGACGATTTGTCGACAAATCTAACATTCCCAGAAACAGGCTCAAGACACAAACTCGTTAAAACTGGGAAAGACGATTTTACACTCGACGTTACAGAGAGTGTAACAATAAGACATGCGCACATAACATGAAGAGGCGAATAATACCCTTGTTCAACAAATGGTTGTTGTTGCCAATGAGACCGAAAGTGGTATGTGCATAATATCTGAAGACATCGATGTGTTTATGCTGGCCCTGTATCATTTTCTAGTACACCTAGTGTCTTTGAAAGTATTAATGGAATTACAAATACAATGCCCTGCAGTTAAAGACATCAATGCGACTGTTGAGGCTAACAATATAATACTGGATATACCAGCATCTCATGCACTATCCTGTTGTGACACATTGGCGTGTTGTCATGGAATAGGAAAGGAAACAGCTATTAAGGTTCTAAAATCTCAAAAATACACACTCGAGTCTGTTTGAAATAAAACATTCTGATTCTGGACGCCATCGTCAGGGAATTGACGTCCTTTGATGCTGCTTGTTTCGAACTCGACTGAATAAATGCAATGTTAGACATGAGAATAATGGCATGGGCCAAAAAGGTTGAAAAATCTCCAGCATCAGCACCAAAGCTTCAGTCACTCCCCATGCATGTATATGGAAATACGCCGTCAATATTTATGCGAAAAGCTACAGAAACAAACCCAGATCCACTAGAACTTGATCGTTCGGATCATGGTTGGATGCGAAATGAAGATCACAAATTGTTGTCAGACGTTAAGGTTCATATTGATGTACAAAGGGCACCGCAAACTGATAAGGTGTTCATGTGAAAACCAAATGCTGTGCTTTAGTATGCGATGTCTTTGTTATAGCTCTCGACTGACATGCACTGTGTTCTGTGTTTGTCGTGGAGAAAGAATGTGCTGTAATGAAGAGAACAAATAGGCAATCAATGAATACGCTTGCTCACCGATGAAACACTTATATCAAAACGTGTCAAATGAAACAACTGTTTTATGTAGATAACTTTAATATACAATTTTAGTCTCTTTTTGTGGTATTATCAGTATTGAGAATATTAAGCACAGCATAATTTCCAGTTTTTATCTCATGGATATTTTTAATATTCTTGCCACAATGCTTATTTATCGTAAAAAGAATTAATTAACTAGACGTGGTAACGTAAGTTTCATTACATACTGATATATAACATTGACCTCTGCTAAAATTTGCAAATGTTAAATCGTAGCATTATTCTGTTCAGTTTTGAGCCATGTTACTGCTTTATATTTTCATAACGATGCTTATCAGTCGTCAAAAAGAACTGAAATTTAGTGGTCGTGGTAAGGTATGTTACATTTCATTGTAACCGTGCATTACATGGGTTGTAAATTTGAAATTATGCAGTAAAATTTTGTCGCTCGTATACAGTTTTATATTTTAAACACCATGATTATGAATCCCAAAATAAGAAAATGTAAATGAGCTGAGTAGATATTGTAACGTACATTACGTTCATGACATGGCCATCTGCTTAAACTTTCAAACTTTTAATAATTAAAGTTTTGCTAGCACGTAGTTAACTTACCAATCACAAACCAAAATAACACGATACTTCATATGACTCTCCTTTCTAATAATACAATCATAGTTTGAATTTGGTAACGTATTTTTTCAGACAGTAACAATTTCATGGGTTTTATTTTCACGAGCAAATACCACCTTAAACCAGGACATGTTCACAGGAGAGTGTTAATATTGTGGTGTAATCATTTGTTTTATTAACATATACCTTAACAAAGAAATATAGTAAGTGTATGTGTTTTTCCTTTTTCGGCAACCATGTTGGCTGCCATCTTGTTTTAGAGAGTTGCCCAAAGATGCCAGCGTGGCATCACTCAGATTCGTTTACAATAAGGTCTAACCTACACAAAAATATAAAAATGTTTTGTATATACGCGATTGCACGGTTAAGTTGAAATTTGGCTTTTATCTGCCGGACTAGTATTAGAATAATTTGAAATTGACGCACGGACAAAGTACTCTGCATAAGTAATTTAGTACTCAATGTGCTGGTTGTATTTCCGTTTACAAATTTTGATTCATGATTAAATTCAAAACTTCAACATAAAAGAAAAGAAGCACGTTAATCAAAATATGTTTACATAAACATAAACATTTCACGTTGATATCATTAAAACACACCCATTTGTTTTAAAATTCAAGGATGCTTGGATATAGAAGTGCGCACCTGTAAGAAAATGCTCGTCGAAAAACTAAAAGCAAGCAATTAAGGGTGCTCATATTTTGAGATTTTTGATAAATGGTGGGACAAATGTTAGGTTTTATGTTATACCATATGATATTATTCAATCTCTCAGTGAGCATTATCAAAGGCGGTAACACCAACATTCATTAATAGGTATATGTTGATGTATGTGTGGACTCTGTGTGTCGCTTTGCCTAGCATGTGTCTCTCGTTGTAATGTTTGTTGAGTCTAAGCCTTCTGCCATTTAACATGGCCTTCGTAGTTTACATTTTCAAGTACCGAATCGTCCTGGCCTATTTTACTTCTTTACCAAATCTTACATAAAACGCAATCTTACCATTATCCTTAACCAAACAAAATTATCTTTTTTCTCAAAACCACTTATGATCGTTTTGTGTCCGCCTCGTTCAGATAAAAATAATTTAAGGGAAGAATAAAAAGGTAACCCACATAAGTCATACAAATCTCAGTAGAATCTATATTAATTAAATGTATGTATTAATGCAATGATATATCTGTTTTGGAAAAAGTACCTGCCGTTGATATATATTATAATTGTCATATATAAAATATGCTTATATTTAATCCTTTCAAACAGCAGTAATTTAACGTCAGGTTCGTTTCTGTTTTGGATTGATCGATTCGCTTTATTCGATGACGAATCATTTTGATTTTTCTTATGCTGCCGATCCTTTCGGAATATATATATATATATATATATATATATATATATATATATATATATATATATATATATATATATATATATATCAGTTGTTTGCAATATTTAAAAACAAGTACTAAAATAATAAAACCGTGAAATAAACGTGATTTATAAAAAAAATTAAAATGCAAACGCAAATATATGTTGCCTTTAGTTATTTAATACAATTTCACCATTCGAAAACTGAGCTGTTCATGTAGAGCATATTAATTGATTCAAATAGTTGATATATTGTTTTTTGTAGATATTAAAGTACGGTGAATTATGATGAGAGAATAAATAAAATATTGAATAATGTAAATATTACAGGATTGAGACAGATTTGGCCCTATCTATCATTGACGTTATCTTTTGTTTGTATGAATATTGATTTGGTGTAGGGTATTTAAACTGATAACGTTAGTTTAAAAGCTTCCTCTTTATATATTTCGTTTCAGTGCAATAGTTGTTCACTTTTTTGGTTTGTAGGGTGCAATACAAAGGATTTTTACAAAGATAACAACGAGGTAACACTTTTGTTAATATTTCACTTAATGTTAGATATACATGCATATTTTTCTTCGGCATTATTTGAAGTGAAGACTGTGTTGTTGTTTTTTTTTCTTTTATTATCACTGATCCGTAAATCTTATTTATACATATATTTTTTTGTAATGAACGCTGATGATCGGCCTGTCCTTTGACCATGCTGTTAAAATTAAAGAGTCTAAACAGTAACAGTAACCTTTGTTTACACAAATCTGACCTCATAGTTTCTTAAATAACTTTCGCACAGAAATGCTTTGGCATCTGCATAAAGATTGGAACAGAAAAATGGACGATATTTTTCCATTGTTAGTAACAGATCGTGGTTACATGCAAAACCTTAACACATATTAGACGGATATCAAGTGTAATTCCTACTTAGTTATTTTTCTCGTTAACTAAATGGATAAAAAAGTTTAAATGAAAAAAGTTAGAAAAAAATTAATCTTATTTAAAAACACATACTAGACGGATTCCAAATACGGTCTTCATTGAGAGTACATGTATCGTTAACTTGTAAGCTGGGCGGTTCGAAAAATACGACCCATTGGCCCGTGCAAAAGCCGGAATGGAGGCTGGAACGAATGTCGGATACTTCAATACGACCCCCATATACGCAAATGATATTTGTTATCGCATTTATGATTAAAACGAACGTTGTAAACGCTATTTATATATACGTCTCAAAATCTCGAATGGGTAGTTGCTTTCTCATGACGTCAACGTGGTGACTCGAAGTTATTTAAAGTTAGTATCACTCGATTAATCCCGCTGTATAAACAAAAATATTGTATGTTTCGTTATGATTGTGTCTCATTTGTTTTGTTCTTTGTAAAACACATCACTTTAAATTGCGTGTCATTATCAAAGTAACTATAATTCTTAAACGAAGGTTGGTGGCGTTGGAAACAGCGTATAAAATACGAAAATAGTAACTCTTTTTATCAGTCTCTCCATTGACAGTTTCTACCACAGTATCGGAAACATAAAGTTCGTGTTTAACATGGTGTAGAACACCGGTTTGCGTGATAAAGTATTTTTTAATCATGCCAATTCGATCAAAGTTGGCTCAACCGTGCCAATGATAAAATGAAAACTACAGGGACAAGCACAGTAGTCGAAACTAAACCATGTTCAGAATAACAAAACAAACCTGATCTCGCCCGATATGCAGCACTGGTTTCATTCAATGCAAATAAATTAAAGCTTCTCTGATTTGTCTATTTCTTAAGGTATAGTCAATATTTAAGATAACACAAATACAAAGGTCTACAAAAACAGGCAGCCAAAATCACGTAAAACATTTAGAACATCAACGTTAGTGTATTTTAAGATAACAAGTGGATCAAAACTAAAACAAATTGAATATTAGTTTGAAAATGCCTTAGATTGTCACTTACAATACTGTAAATTACTTTCTCTTCAAAATCTGATCGAAAACTATAAATAACCTTCGCTCTTCGCTCTCCTGGGCACACGAGGAGACCACCAGCCGTTTAATTTTATATGAAAATTATTCGACTTAAGCTGGTGTATTAAATCAGTTGCTTTATGACATACACAATGTGACAGTTATATGATGTTCACTTAAGGAAAATGCCACGGATCTACTTAATATTTGGTATATCAAAGTATTTTCAAAGGAAGATAAAAAAGTATTTTTTACACCAAATACGCCGGTAAAGAATGAGAATGATCGTCGATTTAAGATATCGTTTTTATTTCCAGTTTTTCTCTCTAGATAATGATTACTTAATTTTATTTCCATTCACTTAGTTGAGTCGTTTAGCGACTGTTGTGTACCACGAACTACACAAGCACACACATGCACACTCACGCAAGCACGCACACGCACACACACACACACACACACAAACACACACACACACACACATGCTGCTAACCACCGACGCACGGTCATATCAACATACGTGTTTCACGCACATGCGATAATAAAAAGAACAACTGTAAAATTTGGTGTTTTAATAGTGAAAAAAGTTCAAATGATCGTTTATATACTCATTTTCAGGACAGGAATATAAGAACAACAAGGTCGTCTGCAATTGCAATTACAATGTCTTTCATTTTTTAGACATAAGGTATTGATACGTCATCGCCTTTTTGCTCCATAACCGGCCTTGGGACATTCATAGTTCTTAGACCAAATTCAAGCATCTGGAACAGTGCGAAAACATTAGTTGGCACGTTCTAGAACAACTTTGCTTTACATTGCTCAGTAAATAGAAACACAAAACAACAACATGTATGTATCATTATTATTTGTTTTAATTTGCAACCGGGCAGGAAAAGCGCGTGTATCAGGTTGTGATACAGCATCCAATTGATATATTTGTGTAAATGTGTCATATTTTGCTTTCGTCATTGTCAGTGTTATTATCTCTGTCTTTAAATTATATTGCCTGTACAGCAATCTGTGGAAATACCCTGACATATATCTCTACATATGATTAACGAGGTCACTTCCAAATACATTCCACTCAAAATATTACAAAATTTAGAAATATAAGTTCTGTTAAATGACAAATCGATTCTTTCAAGTTTTTACCAAAAACCTTGTTTAAATCATTCTTAACATTGTAAAAATAGGTTCCTCCTGCATTTTCTAAGGAAGGTAAAACATTTTACCGAGCTGAAACGGTCTCTTTGTTATATATTTGTCAAATGTCGCATTTACCACGACGTTAATGATCCTGCATTGATCTTACATTTCACATATAGTTTGCCTCTTTTACCAAAGACAATACCAATTCTAGTGTATGTAGATTTAAACATTCAAATTCAACTGTAAACAATTACGATATCGATTTTATGTAAAAGTCCCAATACAACATATATCTACAAAATAAACTGCACAATGTCATTTTTAATTTACTTAATATATAAACGTTTTATGAATTATGATTCTTTATCAAAACAATATTCATTTTGATTTCACCTTCTACATACCCGGTAGAGATAATTATTATAATTGCATATAAAACAACTCAAATGTATCGATATGTTTCAAAACAATCATAATTAAACCTATAGCCACATAGAACAGCTAGATACATGTATTTATTTTTATTTTTTGTAAATGGTGCGGTTAGCTTGGAAAAATGGATTTCACGATATCTACCATGATAAAAGTGCGTTCCCTTCACATTATGGGCATGTGTTTGTTTAATGAATCGGACTATTATTTATTAAGATATGATTACAAGTCCAACCAACTGTCATATAACTAGCCGACGTCGACGTCTTTTCGCTTATTGTTTTATCGTTTACGTTGTAACGTCGCATTGTATGCGTGTCAAAACTAGAGTTAATAATTGATAAATATAATATTTAACCATTAAACATCGGCTTGTGCATAAACTGCTTGGTGTTGTTGTGAGTAATACAATATCAACACGCACGTACTTCTTGTAGTACGTGCTTGAAATATAACTGAATGCTCTAAATCGCTTATAATATGAAAGAGATAATACTACATGCGTTTGTAATCAAGAAAACTTTCGAAAATACCTTGATGATTTGTATTTAAATTACTACTAAGGTAATTAATTAACCCATTAGCATTATTATAATTTAATCGCATCAGTTTATATCACGATCCACAAAGCGACATTTTATTTATGGCGAGTAGACATTTCCACGTGGTTCATGCGCGTTCCGGACCTGAACGTAACTACTCGGTCATTTCCGTGACAAGAAGTTCTCTCCGAATTCGATAATGCTCCGAGTTACACGATTAAAATGTTTATAACGCGGTCTAAAGGTCATTTCCTAGCGATATACAATAGCACTGTATATTATTGCTAATAGTTATGTGTTATTTTTTAATAACTTTAGAGTTTTATCGTTAAGAGAATACTTCAAGTGATCTAACTATTACTTTGTCGTTAGTTTAACAGAACCAAAGATGGCGGCCTCTCAGTTTTTTAACAGATTGTGTTACACATGATTCTGCAAAAATAATTATAGGAAAATGATGGTCATCGATGTGTACGATTGTTTAAATAAATCGTAATACTTCCCCATGTTTAAACGAGAGAAGGGAAAAACAATTGCAGGAAATTGTTTATGTGAAAATCAAAACAAAACAACGGCTCATTTATATGTGGTATTTCATTCGACCGTTTTGTTAAAAAGAACTTAAAGTACAAATAAGTGCATATTCGTTATCCTTATAGCATATAATTATGGTATTTATGCAATAATATATATCAATGCGTAAACATATTTCAGCATTTATAAACAATACACACGAATTCTATCTTATCAGTTATACCACAATGAAACATTAGTTGTTATGCGTAATCCATTAGTATGAATATTTTAGCAAAGCCATCAGATAAGCAATTGCTAGTTCATTATACTTACAAATCATTCCATAAAACAGTTGATCAGTTGCAAACTGATATCAGTCAGATTATTGTCACATATATGTTTTGGACAGCATCTACCGCCGCTCGACAATAAAATATTTTGATCAATGAACAGTTGATGACGAGCGTCTTTTCAGACACGGACTAACTTTGGGCCTGATTTATCACAAATAAAACATCGCTAGTGCGTATACCCGTTACTTCAAATTGTTATAGTAACGTTTGTATGCAGAACGGAATCATTAAAAATATAACCTTCAAAGCGTTCATTAACATGTAAGTTAGTACTAACAATTTGTTGCGCAGGCATTTTATTGTCGCGTTTGCACGCATAAAGCTGTTGCCTGCACTTTCTGCCAGAAACCTCGGTCGTATCTTTTTGCAAATGTACATGATACTTTTTTAAGAAAATACTCCCTCACATCCTGGTTTCTTATTTCTGACAATGGGACCCGCTCCTTAGGTTTTGTGCGTTTTGTGCAAATCACACACTTCAAATGATAATCCATCTGGACTCGACCTATGAAATAGAAAAATAAACATTCTGTAAGAAATATTAATTTATAGCAGATTCGCATAGACCGTATAGTAAGAAGGCGCTAGCGCAATTTTTTTGCTCTCATTTTCTTCACGATTATTATCGTCTCATGTGTAAACAAAATGTTTGTTGTGTGTGGCCTTTTTTGGCGGGAAATTCGAAAACATATGCCCTATTATTTATTGGTCACATACCAGGATTTAATTTAGAAAATACCCGAGGCGTGATCAGGAGTGCAATATTTTGGGGTGGCCGCGATTGCTTATATTAGCTTCTAAACGTATAGAAATAATTTCCCCTTGTAGTACACACGTATGGTATATAAATAAATTGCACTTTTAATTACATGATGTGTATAAAATGACAATTGCATAACAGTGTGCCTAGATAAAATAAATACTCATTGAAATCGTCCACGGGATCATTTTTAAATTGTGAGCCGTTTTGGTATTGTCATATAATTACGACTGGAGAAACGTTTAGTTTAACTATATTTTGTATATAACAGTCACTGGCATTCGTACAGTATTGTGATGGATCATAGTTACACGTTTGACCGAAAACACAGTAATCAAACCCATGGGGGCTCCAGGTTTTCACGTTGGGAGCAAGTGCTAATTTGGGCGTAAGTTAGGTGAGCAACCTTATGGCATCTGTCCATCCATTAGAACCAAACTTGATATGTAAGTTTTATCACAGTGGCTGGGGGTTAGCTACATTTAGTCTGAAATAGTTCATTTCTGCGTATTATATTAATTCGTTTTTCTCCGAATTTCTCCGTTATTGACACGACATTCTTATTACAATGTAAACTTGAAGCTTTACGAATTTAAACGAGGGGGGCGTACACACCCCACCCTAAACACCACCACACCAACCACTCCTCGTTTCGCTAGTAGTACTTAGGAATATAAAGGTTTTTTTGCGGGTGCATCCCCTTACTCCCCCCCACACACAAGCACATTAGCCTGCCTGTACATGAATACTAGTTTAATAATGCATATCAAACTTTATTAAAGATTTTATTAAATGTACGACAATCAGATATGTACATAACTGATATGGTATAGGGAGCCATATCAACTATTACGGTCGTTGCAGTAGATATACTGCAATTAATTCAATTGCAATTGTTGCATAATCTACTATATAGATACAGTAAATCATGTGTATTATCGATTTACTTATTATTTAACGTATTGTTAATATCTTTCAATAGAATTATACTCTTTGATCTTGAATTATAAAATAAACGGACAGTCCAAAGTATTAATACAATCCGCATGCAGTTAACTTTACATATTATATATCCCTAAACTAGTAATGAATTCTATATGTAATATATAGAAAAGTTTATGACTTATGGTTTATGTAACCGATTTTCGAGACTTTCGTGCACTTTGCGATTGATGACATCACAAATATAACGTCATGCACGGTCGTATAGCAATCAAATGCACGAGTTTATGCAACATTACTGGCAATAATTTAAAACAAATTATATATTTAAAAAATCGTTTTTTTCATTATTTGAAGCTCAGAATTTATGTTGGTTCAGGCCATTTTACATAACAAACCACCCCAAGTCCAAATTTCGATGTATCGTAATAAATGGATGGTTATATTTGTCACCAGTTTGCACAATATTTGGCCATAGAGACACTAATAAACCAAAAGTATTTCTTAACTTAAATTTTATATGGCCATGAATCTCAGTTTTGCAATCTTTATTTTTCATATTTCATTTGAAGAACTATAACTGTTCTTGAACCATTGTTTTTGAATTATTAATGAATGTTCCTTACTTACATAATAACAGCTTTCAGAAAAAACTCCAACTTAACGCACATTTCAAGAACACTGTATTTTTTTCAACCAGAGATTAAGGCCGTTTCTCCTTGAACTATGATTCCAAAACCGCTTAAGATATTTTACAGTCATTTAAGTTCTAACTCTTACAAAACTAGTCGTTATTTTTCAACTGTTTTCACAGTGGTTTACACTGTTTGAATGTGTTTCTCCTGAATAATAAAGTGAATACCACAAATAAATTACAAATTGTACTTGTGAATTTGATTGAGTTTTACCTTAATTTTATTTTTTAATAATTCAGTTGCCTATCGTGCTTTTCACTAAATTTCACCGCT
Organism: Mya arenaria; assembly: GCF_026914265.1. Lineage (NCBI taxonomy): Eukaryota > Metazoa > Mollusca > Bivalvia > Myida > Myidae > Mya > Mya arenaria. Next base: position 22,916,310 of record NC_069124.1, on the reverse strand, counting down.
ATAGGATGTAAAAACGCGTTGTTAAATAAATAATGCATGAACGCTTAGTTTAAATATTGATTGTGGCTGCATGAACGCTAAGTGTAAATACTGATAGAGGCTGCATGGACGCTTAGTATAAATACTGATTGGGACTGCATAAACGCTTAGTGTAAATATTGATTGAGGCTGCATGGACGCTTAGTGCAAATACGGATTGGGGCTGCATGAACGCTTAGTGTAAATACTGATTGAGGACGCTTAGTGTAAACACTGATTGAGGCTGCATGGACGCTTAGTGTAAATACAGTTTGAGGCTGCAATAACGCTTAGTGTGATACTGATTGAGGCTGCAATAATGCTTTGTGTAAATTCTGATTGAGGCTGCATGAACGCTTCGTGTAAATATTGATTGAGACTGCATGGACGCTTTGTGTAAATACTGATTGAGGCTGCATGGACGCTTCGTTTAAATACTTATTTGGGCTGCATAAACGCTTAGTGTAAATACTGATTGAGGCTGCAATAATGCTTAGTGTAATACTGATTATGGCTGCAATAACGCTTTGTGTAAATACTGATTGAGGCTGCATGGACGCTTAGTGTCAATACTGATTGAAACTGCATAGACGCTTTTTGTAAATACTGATTGGGGCTGCATAAACGCTTAGTGTAATACTGATTGAGGCTGCAATAACGCTTAGTGTAATACTGATTGAGGCTGCAATAACGCTTTGTGTAAATACTGATTGAAGCTGCATGGACGATTTTGTAAATTCTGATTGAGGCTGCATGGACGCTCAGTGTAAATAATGATTGGGGCTGCATGTACAGTTAGTTTAAATGCTGATTGAGGACGCTTAGCGTAAAAACTAATTGATTCTGCATGGACGCTTTGTGTAAATACTGATTGAGGTTGCAATAACGCTTAGTGTAGTACTGATTGAAGCTGCAATAACGCTTTGTGTAAATTCTGATTGAGGCTGCATGGACGCTTTGTGAAAATACTGATTGAGGCTGCATGGACGCTTTGTGTAAATACTGATTGGGGCTGCATAAACGCTTAGTGTAATACTGATTGAGGCTGCCATAACGCTTAGTGTAATACTGATTGAGGCTGCAATATCGCTTAGTGTAAATACTGATTGAGGTTGCATGAACGCTTTATGTAAATACTGGTTGAAGCTACAATAACGCTTTGTATAAATACTGATTGAGGATGTATGGACGCTTAGTGTAAATACTGATTGTGGCTGCATGGACGATTAGTGTAAATACTGATTGAGGCTGCATAAACGCTTAGTGTAAATACTGATTGTGGCTGCATGGACGCTTAGTGTAAATACTGATTGTGGCTGCATGGACGCTTAGTGTAAATACTGACTGGGGCTGCATGAACGCTTAGTGTAAAAACTGATTAAGGCTGCATGGACGCTTAGTGTTAAAACTGATTGAGGCTGCCTGGACGCTTAGTGTAAAAACTAATTGAAACTGTATGAACGTTTTGTGTAAATACTGATTAAGGCTGCATGAACGCTTTTTGTAAATACTTATTGAGGCTTTTCGAAAACGAATGATAGTTTTGTTCTGATACTTATATTGTAAAAACAATGAATAAACATTAGGTCAATGCAAGAAAAATATAAATTTATTTCTATTTAATAAAATGTCCACTCAAATTTCAAGGTAACTACCTTATGCAATGATTTAGTGGTTTAACAATCATTTTAAACAGAATTGGTGGTTTCTAGAACATAAATTAATCTTTAGAAAAGATTTTGAGCTTCGTGTTATGCTTATATTATTTCTTTTTTTCAGATAAATAAAAAAGCTTCACTCATTGCTCATCGTTTGGGATGAAGATCAAAACAATAGTTTTGATTTGGTTTGGGTACCAGGTCGTTTTGTCAGGTAAGAATATGTGTAATGTATACAAGACACTTTGTCATAACAAATCTATATCTATATTTAATTTATATAATATTAAATTAAATCTTGAATTTCTCAATATATAATAATCGATCACCATGATTTCCTTTTGTCATTTATTGTAGATCGTGATCTTCTTCACCAGCCTGACATTACTCATACAATCACAAGTTCAGGTTATTATGGCGATTGGTCCACAGACAGAATTCTCACTGACGTCAGTCAAGACGCTGACCAGTGCCATTGTTGTGCAGCAATAAACACACCGGGATATATTGATATTGTCTTGATGGGCACATACTCCGTCAGCCAAGTAGTTGTTCATGGGCGTAATGACAAAGCGGTTGGTAAGTATTTGTATTAAACAAAAAGTTTAAGTCTAAAACTCCGTTCCGTACCTTTATATTTGATATCGTATTATTCTCATTACTTTTATTATTTGAAAGTAGGAGTAGGAGTAGTAGTAGTAGTAGTAGTAGTAGTAGTAGTAGTAGTAGTAGTAGTAGTAGTAGTAGTAGTAGTAGTAGTAGTAGTAGTAGTAGCAGTAGTAGTAGTAGTAGTAGTAGTAGTAGTAGTAGTAGTAGTAGTAGTAGCAGTAGCAGTAGCAGTAGCAGTAGGAGTAGGAGTAGTAGTAGTAGTAGTAGTAGTAGTAGTAGTAGTAGTAGTAGAAGTAGTAGTAGTAGTAGTAGTAGTAGTAGTAGTAGTAGTAGTAGTAGTAGTAGTAGTAGTAGTAGTAGTAGAAGTAGTAGTAGTAGTAGTAGTAGTAGTAGTAGTAGTAGTAGTAGTAGTAGTAGTAGTAGTAGTAGAAGTAGTAGTAGTAGTAGCAGTAGCAGCAGCAGCAGCAGCAGCAGCAGCAGCAGCAGCAGCAGCAGCAGCAGCAGCAGCAGCAGCAGCAGTAGTAGTAGTAGTAGTAGAAGTAGTAGTAGTAGTAGTAGTAGTAGTAGTAGTAGTAGTAGTAGTAGTAGTAGTAGTAGTAGTAGTAGTAGTAGTAGTAGTAGTAGTAGTGGTATTTGTATTAATGTTATTTGTATTATTATTTGTATTATACTTTTCAGCTGTTCAATTTACAAATATGTCCTTAATAGTAAACGACGAAGATAACTTGAAGTGGACCTTTCAAAACGATACCACGCTTTTGGCTGATTTTTTACCATACCGTTTGATACGAAAACTACGAATATATGGCGGGCGCTCAAAGGCTGGGGTTATGACTATATGTGACGTAAAAGTGTTTGGACCCCCTTTTTGTAAGTATATATTGTCTGTAAAGGGATGGTTTTATTTTTTTTATTTCATCATAAGATGACGATTTAATGCGATAAATAGAGATTTCATGGACAGACAAGATGAAAACATGGACATTTTCGTTTACACGAACAACAACACAAATGAACATAATATATAAAATGTATAAAATTCGGTAGAAATAACCAATACATTAATTTTTCGTTTCTTTTATATACTTATTTCCAATGTAACATATTCTTTTATTATTTTAGAAATAATATTTTCAACATCATTAATGTTTCAAATGTCATTTTATATCAATGTTTGAAGAAAAAATTTAAGAATTGTAAAATCAAATTAGAAGCCTGGAAGTCCAAACATAGAATAAATATGATAAAATACAAAATGTTGAACAAATTTGAACAAAATATTGTACTGAATGATATATCTGGGATTCACTTGGGTCGCTCTTACCCATTTATCTTTACTATGATGCGTAATATTCCATTTTTCTCAGATGGGCACAGGCAACGCAATACGCAAAATAATATTTCGGATGTTTTGCATTGGCATATAGCATGGTCGAATTAACTCCTTTCAAATTTTTAACTGAAAATTTTCGTTTAATTAGGATCTTACTTACTTAGTTGGAGAATAGCCGCGCAATAAACAAATAACTACTTTTGATAAGAAGGTGTAAGGTAATTGTAATTGCCTATTGACCTGAAATTGTCATATTTGTCATGGAGATCGTAAAACAAAATGACCAATTTAACTCAAAATGTTTGTGAAATACAATGTTTCACAAGTCCACTTCATTTTGATGGAGCGGGATTACTTGTTCTATACATATTGCGTTGTGTTCTGTTTTGTTTTTTTAAATCAATAATAGTTGTGTATGTTGGAATACATTATAAATAAGCAGAAAAGTAATATATGATATAGGCTAATGCAAACAGTACCAATACGGTCAAATTATCTCTCATTCAGACCTTACAGTAATGCAATATGAACAAAAATATATCTTTCAAATTATTGTTATATTATTAGTTTAATTAGTATCAGTTAAAGCACTGATTTAATAGCATACGTTTATTATTTCCCCACAGTGACCGGCATTGCAACGCAGTCATCCGATTACGACAGCTGCATAGCTGAAAATGCAATTAACGGTCTCGGGGATGAAGGTTACACACTAGATGCACAGCTTTGTCAAGCCTGCAGTGTTACAGAAAACTTACAGCCTTGGTGGGCTCTAGATTTAGGCGGCGAATATTTGATTAGGCGCATTTAAGTAATCGGACGAGAAGGTAAAACTAATCCGTTAGCTCTCTATTACTCAAAATGTGTACCGGATGACGTCCGTATAAGTATATTTGCTGTACACTTGTTATTTATTCAAAATATATGAGTGACTGGTGATCCTTAACCTTTCTCTAAAAAGGCTCACCACTGGTTAAATGCTTTGACAATTAAAGTTTTACTGATATCTTCAATTATTATCTTGGGCAGATGATCCACTCAATTAAACAAGCATGATAGGACATTTATTTTCATTTTTATTTGATCCAAGCGTTTACAATGTTTAAATATTCATAGAAAAAAAACTTAGTTTAATTCAATAACACATTTTCGCACACTTAATCTATTCTTTGCGATCCAATCTAAGCAAACGAAGGGTTAATTAAAAAAACATATCATCCTGTACACATATTTTCGATTAAGCCAACATGGCCCATGATCAAAATTGTTAAAGCTGTTTGATACATGCTCTTCAAAGTTCTTCCTCTCAACAATGTGTTATTGATATTAAAGCCTGTTGGGAAGTTCAAAACTGTTTTGAGGACGGATTAGGTTTCCTCCATAGTATCAAAAGACATACTTTAGATAGCAATGCATTTATACCACTAGCATTTTGTACATTTCAATTATAATTTCTTTTTCTCTCAATGTAAATATCCCGCATGACAAGTTTCTTTTTGTGGTAAGCTGGATATATCCAGTACACTGGATTTAAGGAAATGTTAACAGACAAGAGGACTATTTGAGTCGATTGATTAGAAAATTAAATATTATAACTATCCAAATAACTTTCTATTGGCTTTCTAAAATAATCACAAAATCTCACATACTTCAAACACAGAAGCAAATCACAACACACGGGATAAGCCACCAACCCGTGAGAAGTGATTGTCACTTTTGTCCCGTCCATGTGAATTAAATGACGTTTGCTTCCACAGCAGACTCTAGCATACCAATGCCAACACAGAGAAGATAACAGAAAGACACAATATGAGAACTAGGAATTATTACTTAATAAAATGAGTAACAACTCTGTCCCGGCAATGTGAACTGTCTATTGTCTAATGTCAGACTAACTTATTTTGCGCTAAACCGAGTATTTATATATGTCCATAGAATTAGGGTTAATTGAATTATGGGATTATGCGAATTTGCGGTACGTCAAATTTGGTGAAAAAAATGCCAAAATAATAACATTCAACCGAATCAATACTATGAATCATTTAAGTTCGTCTTAAATTTTCATTTTGAATGTCTAGGTAGTCATTATATTGCCTTTTTTAAAAAAAAACTATTCGTCTACAAAAGTCGTTCTTTCACTGCCCGTTTAGACTGCAATGCCGTTAGTAATACTTTGTGAAATAAAAACATCATTGTATTTTTAAGTAAATTAATAACCCTTAAAACAAATGCGTTGAACCTTCTGTGTGCATGTAAAATGACTAAATTCACTATATTATAGCTCTGATTAATGAGAAATATATACCTGTTTATTATAACAAATGAAAACTTTTATGTTTAGGGAAACAATCGAGAGCGCAACAAAAGTATACCAAAATCTTCAAAAAAGCATACATGATGAAACAAGTAGTCATTCAAAAAAACAACAATATAAACTTATCAAAGGCCCTTTGTCCAACTGCGCCTTACACTGGCTTATTCCTGGGCTAATGGCATTACGCGTACTAATTATCGTAAATTAATTGAAGGCGGAAGCAAACGGTGACAATACAATAGAATTAGGGATGAACAGATATACAGTCGAAACTCGTTGGCTCGATATCTCATGGCTCGATATCCTCGTTGGCTCGAACCAGATTAAAAGGACCGATTTTTTTTACTCTTTGTTCATACAAAATTCGATCGGATGGCTCGATATCTTGAGGGTCGATATTTTTCCACGCTCGAAGTCATTTTCGCGGTCCCAAGTAAGAATTTCACACATTGTTTTGTTTGCTTGGGTCGATGTCATTTTCGCGGGTTTAGTTAAGAATCTCACAAATTGATTTGTTTGATTGGCTTCATTTAGCACAAGGCGCTAATCGATTAAAATTGTTTGACTGGTATTATAATTATTATCAAATTTAAATGGTTTAGGAGTTTGAATAAACATGTCATCACTTTAAGTTCTGTCTCTAATTGTTATCCATCTATAAATTTCAATGCATTTTGATATAACTTATAAGCTATGTTTGCGTTATCCACTGTTTATAATTGCTTGTGTCTTGTTTTCGCAAAAACCTCTTTTTTATAATGAATAAAAAAAACATCAAATGATATTTTCTATGTATCGAATAAGTCATGTTACGAACTTTACGATGCGTAACTATGTCCAATAAATACTCTTCTCTTCTCTTGCGTAGCCAATAACAAACGAGGTAAACAAGACTTTTTGTAACGAATAAGAAAAAACATTCTGTAAGCAATCTCGCTTGGCTCGATATTCTCGAGGCTCGATGTATTTTGGCCGGTCCCTAGAATATCGAGCCATCGAGTTTCGACTGTAATAGGAATGACAAAGATTGAATAAAAGTAGTGGATATAATTTAAAACAATATTTTATTTTAAGGTATTAATACGGATTGGGTAAACATGTTAACATACAACACAAACATATTCATAGCCTTAAATAAAAGTTGATAGAAAAAGCCAATCTCTCTGTTTCAATTCTAGACCAAACTTTCAGCACTTTTAATATCATTACTTCAACACGGTATAAGCAATCAAGTGCTTTGTCTTATTAGTTTCAAACAAAGTTAAATGGTTAATGCCTGAGCGACTTCTAGGATATAAATATTGTACTAACATAAGCTATAGAAAAAATCAAACAAAATTAATATAACTGTTTTATTTTGTTTCAATCACGTTTTTGTGTGCCTGTGTGCGGGTGAGAGTGAGAGAGAGATAGAAAGATAGTGTGTGCGTGCGTTAGTTTTTATGTGTTGATGACACTAAAATAAAGGCATTAATTTTAGGCAATTTTGAACAAACAAACGGACTACAAGCTACTTTTGCTTATGCTTCAAAGGACATCGGACATGTTATACCTGGTAACATTAGTAAAAAGGGATTAAACACAACAATAGATCCTGCTACACTTGCACGTTACATCAACATCACGTCTATCTCTCCAGGAATACGTGTCATGTCTCTGTGTGAAGTTAAATTATACGAAACAGGTATATATATAAATATATAAACATGTCGTGTGACTTCCCTCACAGAGCAATTTAAACAACATTAAGCACATTTTGAAACTCTTTTTCTAAATGACCTAAGCAATCCCACCATTATTGTTAACAATCTCCCGTTTATTTACAAGGTTCGTAAAATATGTTGTTTGTTTTTAAAACGAATTTAACGAAATATAAAAAAAACATATTTCGGTGCAGCTTACTAAAATTGGAAGGCTACCATATTTGAAATATATTACTTTCATTTGACATATGAACACTACAACATCAAAACGTGCAACCATATTGCTTATTAAATTAATATTTCTTACATCTAAGAATGCAATAACGGGACATATGGCAACAACTGTTCTATGCAATGCGGCCATTGCAAAGGTGGATTTTTACAGTGCGACAATACCAATGGGACATGTCTTCAGGGATGTGAAACTGGATATGTAAGCCCACCGCTTTGCGTGCAAAGTAAGTATTATCATAATTATGTAATAGACTGTATTTTCATTTCACAAAGTAATGTAAGCCAGAGGAAGTTAAATAAATAGTTCATAAAAATGTCTAAGATTATCTAATAAAACAATGTATCATTGTAATAAAACATAGGAAACAACAGAGACAAGCCTGATATTGGAACTGGCAAAAAGTTTTTTGTTTGAACGGGCAGCCATTTTTAACTATCTGGTGCTAAAACAAATAATGTTTATAATTTAACTATTGTTTAAACAAAATTTACTATAATAAACACTCAGCAGTAATCTCAAAGTGATACCATTCGATGGCGGCAAGCACGTCAATGTACCCTGAAGTCAATAAGCAGCCTTTAGTTATTACGATGATTATACTAAGATTAGATATAGGAGTGAATTTTACTTAATTAATTATCGTTATAGATTTGCACCAATACATCCATCCTCGACGATATAACAATATCAATTTAAACCTGCAGGCTGCAACAACAGTTACTTCGGTGAAAACTGCGCGTACCGTTGCGGTAAATGTTTAAACGGTAGCCGGTGTGATTTAAAAAATGGAAGTTGTCCTCGAGGATGTTCTCCGGGATTTAGTGGGGTCTACTGTAATGAAAGTAGGTGATTATTTTACTCCTGCAATGATAATTACGTTTCTAGTATAATGATAGGTGTTAATAATAATAATAATAATAATAATAATAATAATAATAATAATAATAATAATAATAATAATAATGAAAATGATTATAATAATTTGCGTAAAATAAACCATTTTTAGCTCGACTATTTGAAGATTATGGAGAGCTATACTACAAACCCAATCGTCGGCGTCGGCGTCGGCGTCACACCTTGGTTAAGGTTTTGCATGCAAGAACGCATAGGTTAATATCTCAGCAACTACTAGAAATATTGCATTGAGACTTTTTACAAGGGTACTTAAACATCCAACCTACTTCATTAACTAAGTTAGAAAACTCTAGTTTGCATTAAATGCCAATAACAGGCCTTTATTATTCGACTTAGAAATTCTGGTTAAGGTTTTGCTTGCAAGCACACATAGGTTAATATCTCAGCAACTACTTGAGGTATTGCATTGAGACTTGATACAATGGTACTCAACCATCCAACCTAATTAATTAACCAAGTTAGAAAACTATAGTTTGCATTTAATGCAAATAATAGTCCTACAAAGGTTAATATCTCAGCAACTACTTGAGGTATTGCATTGATACTTGATACAATGGTACTCAACCATCCAACCTACTTAATTAACTAAGTTAGATAACTCTAGTTTGCATATAATGCAAATAATTGCCCTTTATTATTCGACTTAAAAATTTTAGTTAAGGTTTTGCGTGCAAGCACACATCTAGGTTAATATCTCAGCAATTACTTGAGGTATTGCATTGAGACTTGATATAATGGTACTCAACCATCCAACCTACATCCAACCAAGTTAGATAACTCTAGTTTGCATTAAATTTAAATAATGGTCCCTTTTTGACATAGAAATTCTGGTTAAGGTTTTGCAAGTAACCACTTTTAAGTCAATACCTCAGCGAATACATCATGTATTGCATCAAAATACACAGGCTCCCAACCATTTAACCTTCTTTTTTAATCAAGTAAGATAACTCTTTCTTTCATATCATATATTTTTGTCCCTTTATTATGAGACTTAGAAATTCTGGTTAAGGTCTTGCATGTTAGCACACATAGGATAATATTTCCGCAACTATTTGATGTATTGCGTTGAGACTTAATACAATGGTATTCAGCCACATTTATGTTAATATCTCAGCACATCATGTGTTGCATTGAAATCTTATCTAACAGTGATCCATGCATGTATCGCTAAAACTTTTCAATCCTTACATTGAAATGCGGCGGAATAGTCGAGCGCGCTGTCTCTGTGACAGGTTTTGTTAAACTTAATACTTGAACGTTGTGATTGATTACTTAACATCATACCGTATAACCTATAACGCACGTGCATAGACAAAATAGCAGAATTATTTAACTGAACAAATGTTTAAGCCTGTGATCCCGGAGAGTTTGGACAAAACTGTGCATCTCACTGTGGCTTTTGTCATGAAGGCAACACGTCGTGCGACATTTACAACGGGCACTGTCCAGCCGGATGTGCCGCTGGATACAAAGGAGACATCTGTAAAACCAGTAAGTTAATATTCAAGAGTTTAAATCTATTTTTTACTTCACATGATATATGATTGTTAAACACGGCTGCCAATCACGTGACCTTTCTGGTGATAATGAAGAAAATCTGCAAAGTGGACGAGCGCCGGTAAGTTTTCATGCTTTTTATCTTCAATCAAAATAGTATGTCAAAATATAACGGTCATTTCTTAGGTCTTGTTCCCTTTTTCTATTAAACATGTTAATGCAATAGACTTATTAACTGAATAAATGTAACAGCTTGTGCTCCGGGAGAGTTTGGACCAAACTGTACCTCTCAATGTGGCTACTGTCTTGATGGCATCAAGACATGTGACACGTATAATGGGCACTGTGCAGCCGGATGTGCCGCTGGATACAAAGGTGACTTCTGTAAAATAGGTAAGCAAAAACATTGTCATTTATTATATAATTTAATATTGTAGCATGACATTTCCATAAACAAAATGCATGATTCCTGATGGAAATACCAAATACAAAGGTGGCTATGACGGACCAAAATACATCTATACCCTTTCAATATCATGTTTTTATACCATTGTAAAGGAATGATGGGTTTTATTGTAATACACTTTTTTAAATTACTTTACTTAACATATGATTAAAACGTGCTCGTTATAAACGATCTACGTTTTTAAATAAACTGTGCATCAACTGTAGAGTTGCAAAACGGCAGGAAATACAAACATCGTACAAATTTACGTTAGTGGGGTCAGTATAGTCTCAATACTTCTACAGAATGTTCCCCGGGAGAGTATGGACATGGGTGTACGTCACATTGCGGTCAGTGCAGCGCTGGGAACACTTCGTGCAACGTATACAACGGACATTGTCCGGCCGGATGTACATTCGGATACAAAGGGGATGTATGCTTAACTCGTAAGGGTTGTGCTTTTTTGAAATTGTATTTACTTCAAAAATGTACATTGTAAAAAAATGGTTCGGTGACTGATTTGTAACCGTCAATTTAACATGTGCAGTCACTATTAGTTACTTAAGTGCAAACAGTAATTACTGAATATATATGTCAGCCTGTGCTCCCGGGGAGTTTGGACAAAACTGTACATCTCACTGTGGCTACTGTCTTGACGGCAACCAGGCGTGTGACACGGACAAAGGGCACTGTCCAGCCGGATGTGCTGCTGGATACAAAGGAGACCTCTGTAAAATCGGTAAGAAAACCATAGTTAGTTATTTTGGATTTAAATACTGTTACCACTTTACATTTCCATAAACAAAATGCATGATTCCTGATTGAAAATACCAAATGCAAATGTGTATTTGAATAACCAAAATACACGCCCTTTCCATATCATGTTTTCCTACAATAACAAAGCAATGATAGGTTTTATTTTAATACATATTTTTGAAATAACTGTACTTAAGAAATGACCGAAACGTGCTCGTTATAAACAGTATTATCAGAGTTATGATGTATTATTGCGTAATTGTTTAATCCACCATAATATCAATTACGTTTTATGAACAAGGAAACGATTTACGTTTTTAAATAAACAGTGCATTTACTGTCGAATTGCAAATATTAGGAAGTACAAAGATCGTAAAGTATAACGCGGGGGGTCAATATAGTCTCAACACTTCTACAGAATGTTCCCCGGGAGAGCACGGACCCGGATGTACGTCAAATTGCGGACAGTGTAGCGCTGGGAACACTTCGTGCAACGTATACAACGGACATTGTCCGGCCGGATGTACATTCGGATACAAAGGGGATGTTTGCTCTACACGTAAGGGTCGTGCTTTTTTAGATATCTAATTTACTTCAAATATGTACATTGCAAAAAAGAAGTTTTTCGTCGACTGTTTTGTAACCGTCAATTAATCTTGTGCAGTCACAAATTAGTTACATGTGTGCAATAGAGTTATTACTGAATAAGTAAGTATTCCAGCCTGTGATACCGGGGAGTTTGGACAAAACTGTACCTCTCACTGTGGCTACTGTCTTGACGGCAACAAGACATGTGACACGTACAAAGGGCACTGTGCAGCCGGATGTGCCGCTGGATACAAAGGAGAATTATGTAAAACAAGTGAGTTTAAATATTTTGCTGTTACCACTTTATATTTCTATTTACATAATGTTTGATTATTTTAGAAACTGCCAAAATACAAGAGTGACCAACTCATTTTTAGCTCGACTATTCGAAGAATAAGGAGAGCTATCCTAGTCACCCGAGCGTCGGCGTTACCACTTATGTTAAAGTTTTGTAAGAGTTTTTGTACCACCTCAAATAATTTCAAAGTCCATTGACAAATCGCGTTGAAACTTTGCACACTTGTTCACCATCATACCCCCAACATGTACACAGGAGGAGGTAATTTTATTAAGCATTTTAACAAAATTATGCCCCTTTTTCGACTTAGAATTTATGTTAAAGTTTGCGTACCACCTCAAATATTTTTTAAAATAAATTTATGTAAATTTCTCAGCTCATTAGATTGAAATCTAATTTAACAGTGATCCATGCATGTTTCGTCAAAACTTTTCAATCCATACACCGAAAAGCGGCGGAATAGTCGAGCGCGCCCTCGCTGTAACAACTCTTGTTTCCTACCATAAACAAATAATAACATTTATTATCTTAAGATCCATTATTGAAGTTTCTTTACAAACGACATTGACAGAAACGTGCTCGATATGTTTTCTAGGATTTAAAGGGTGTTTGTTTTAGAGATTAATATATGGCCGCGCGGGGCCAATGAGTGATAATAGCCCCGGCATGTTGATAATGGCCCGAGGGCTTTAGCCCGAGGGCCATTATCGATATGCCGGGGCTATTATCACTCATTGGCCCCGCGCGGCCATATATTGAACTGTTTAATACACATGTTTTGACTCAAGTATTAAGTAGTCTGTCGGTATGCCGATACTGGAAAAGCAAATTGAAATAAAATACTTGTAGCATACATTTATTTCACAGGAAGTGGAGATAAAAGAACATTTTTCAACCCAAAAACATGTGAAATAAAAACAATATAATAATAACAGTGGATGAATGGAATAAAACATGTATGCAGAATAACTTTGTTCACTCATTCCAGTGCCTACAACTTAAGGAGGCAGTACCAGTTATGCATGCATACTGTATGGTTCCTAATTTCTCAAATTAATGCTGAAAGGCCCATTAAAGGTGCAGCCATTAAACAGTGACTGAGTGTCCTTCATAAATTTTTGCAGGGTCAGTGTTCCACCTGGGCTTTGTTTAATGGGAAGGTCTAAAACTTGTTCAGCTTCATCATGTGTTGGTTTTCTTACCGGAATCTCTTCATATGTTTGGATGGAGGATAGCGCTTGCTCAATTTCCTGGGATGCTGCTACAAGTTCCTGATTGTCATCATCATCAAATTCCTCCATGCTAGTAACTGGTTCTGGTTGTGGATTTGTCACTGGTTCTTTTCTCTTACACATGTGAAGAATATTGGACATGTTTTGCTGCTTTTCTATATTGTTTGTATGGTAATGATTTAGAGACATCAGATTTTTGTGACCAGTCAGCTGTGCCACCTCAGTGGGGAAACAACCGGCATCCAGCAAATTTGTAATGCATGTTTTTTCTTGCAGAGTGATTAACATGCCTAGCCTGAAATCCAGCCTGCTCACTCATGGTTTTGGCCAGTTGTCCCAATTAATTTTTTCCCAGGTTTTGGTTGATGAACCAGAGATCATTTGAATATGTTCCCTTTCCAAAATTTGGATTCAGGGCTACGTAAAACCTTGTTTCTGGGGCGGACATCTGAGGTGGTCTCTTTTCCTTGTAAACCTGATACAACCTTACAGGGCAGTTTGGGTCTCCTGCAAATAATTTTAAAACACATTTAGAGTACTCAATCAAGTAGAGAATCAATTTATTTCTTTTTTACAAAATCAACATTTGAATTCTTATTTTAAATGGATTTTAGTTTAAAAGAGTTTTGCTAATAACTGCAATAAATGAACATCATCTGTTAACAATAGAAAAAATAACCTTTTTAAAACAATGCTATTTTTACTTGGTTACCTGGCTGTTCAAAGAGCTTAGGTACATATTGCCTGTGGTCACCAGCAACTCCGTTTCTTGTTTTTGTCGCCCTCTCCGTGAAGGCCAAGTAACTCACACCATCGGAGGTCTGGCTTAATTCCAAGTCCCCCCACAACATGGTCAAGTGCTCCTGTCTTCCTCGCAATCCAAGGTGCATGGTGTTGTTAAGCCAAATGGTATTTGTGAGGGAAATTGGAGAGGCTGTAATTAATTCGAAATTTATACCATTTGAAACAATTACACAGTTAAAATGTGCTTGATTATTATGTTGTATAATGTTCTCTACTGTTTAACAATGTACTGCACTGTAAACTCACTCTAAATGCATATAGATTTCTTTTTTCTACCTTAATATAGTAATGAAAGTTTATAAAATATATATTAGGTTAAAGAAATACAAAATAACAGAAATAAAATCCATGAATTTCGTCATACAATAATAATTACCCATTATTCATTATTACCACGCAATACATATTATAAAGGTAGGCTTTTTTGAATACCGGGGACCGGCTTATATCGTTCACTTTATGCTTTAGTTGTCTCCCTTGTCTTTGTTGCTAAGTGATATGTAAACAATCAATTAACTGCCAAACTTACCGGCTCCAAGAAGTTCCTTTTCGTAGAGTTGTTGAATCTCTGAGGAAGTGAAGGGATCGGCTCTCTGTTTTTTGTTGCCAAGTCCCTTTTCTTTCAAGTCCTCGCATTTCGCTTTTAGCGTGTCCCGTGTGAGTTTGAACTCCTTTCCGCCCATGACATCGCCTTCGTACTCTGCAAAACGAGTTGATTATGATTAAAATAATCAAATGTTTTTCTTTGCTTCGATGAATTGCCGGGCTTGTGCCTCAGTAAAATGTTCTTTTTTTTCGATGGCAGAATCCAGTTGAAGTAGCCTGTTGGCTAAATTTTCGAGCGTACGTTCACCCATGTCTACTCCGTCAGCCATCTTCAACAACGTGAAATTGCGTCACGTTGCACGTGCGGACAATCGCAGGGTCATTATCGGTCACGTGACTGATAATAGCCCCGGGGCACTATCAATTTTGATGATTATGGTCCCGCCGCGCCGATAATGACTATTCTGACAACGTTAAAATGTTACAATATATAGTAACATATGTATTAAAAGGTAATTTCGTTTTGATAATCATATTAAGAAAATAGATTTACTATGATGCAAAAGTTACTAATCATAAACCTAAAAAGTGAAAAACATCGTTCATGTAATACCATAGAGGTTAGTATACTGTAAAAACTTCTACAGAGTGCTCCTCGGGAGAGTATGGACACATGTGTACGTCACATTGCGGTCAGTGTAGTGGTGGAAACACAACGTGTAATATCTACAGCGGTCATTGTCCGGGCGGATGTGCACCCGGATACAAAGGATATATGTGCTCAACTCGTAAGTATCGAGGTTTTTTATGAAGTTTAATTACTCCAAAAGAGTCAACTCGAAAATAACAATTAGTGTTTCTATATATAATTTCAATCGTCGAAAAAAAAACAATAACAGGCCGATATGCATACATAGTCTTTATTATACAAGTTAAGTTGCTCATACACATTCTTAATCCATTACGACATAGGATTTCCATGATTACACAATATAGATATCCTGGTGCACGTCGGCATGTAAGGTATGAGCCGTTTCTGTACAAAGAAAGACCTGCTCACAATACTTTCTAGAATATAATGAGCTAACAAAATACATTTTCCAGTCTGTGTTCCCGGGGAGTATGGACCAAACTGTACATCTCACTGTGGCTACTGTCATGGCGGTAACACCATGTGCGACTTACATAACGGGCACTGTCCAGTCGGATGTGTCGCTGGATACAAAGGAGATTTTTGTAAAACAAGTGAGGAATTTTACGTTACTTTTCATCAAGTTAAATGATTAACTGTCACCACTTCTTAAACACTATGAAGGCGTGTTTAATTAACTTCCAAAAGGTTTGCAGGCCTAAAAAACAAAATCTTTAAAAGTAAAGTTGTTATTTGTAGATGTTTTAGAGTTTTTATCATATACTTTTATCACATTGTATAAAATACTCCTAATTTGCTAGTGTAATAAAATTAAGACATTGTTGACACTTTCAAGTTAGTTATATATTGTGGCTTTGTGGTGATAAGCTTTTTTATCATTATAATATTCATTTTACTTCGTTTTGTGAACGTCTCTCTATATATATTAGCTCCACAAAATATAAACATATTGATATGTGTTTATCCTAATCATTTTAGTATGTATACGCTTAAAAATATGATTTCTAAAGTTAGATTTTTTTCTGGCAATGAATTGTCATGTGAAAAATTATCCTGAATTTTTTTTTCGTGACACTGATATTTTGATATATTGAGACAATGTTAAAAACGAAACTTACAAAAAACACATTTTGCTCCGACAGCAGGTACTCTCGTTCAGTTTAAGAAACCATCCACCAGAGATCAAATGGCGAACTTTTAACAAATATTTCCTTTTGTCGATATAATACAGTAGGAAATACAACACTGCAATATAGGAAACACTAGGTGACGTGAAAAAAGATGTACATTCGAGATGTACGATGACATTGATATAATTTTGTTTTATTAACTTTGCTACTCCCCTTACCAGAAATGTTCTCGGGTATTTGTTAAATAGTGCTGTCTTACCATGATCAAGAAATAAAATTTCTTTTTTAGTTGTTTTTTTGTTTAAATACTTTCGCATTACTAATGCAAAGACCAAAAATGCTCGACATGAAAACTATATCTTAATTTAAGTGTTAAGAGGTATTTGGCTCACTAGAGGTGACTAAAATGGTTCAAACTGAAAGAATAAAAAGGATCGTGAAATCAAGCTAATTTCCCTTATGACCTAAGGCTATTTCCTTGGAGAGTAACCGTCTGTCTGTGTCGTTTGAACATGATTGCGTGCTGCCGGTGATTATAAACAAAACTGTACATCCCTATGTCACCAATGTAGCAGGGGCACTATGTGTAACAATGCTAACGAATCTTGTCATAATCAGTGTGCCAAAAAAATGAATGTAATGAAGCGTATTCACCGTGATTCACTACCTATGTATATGCATATCATATAATTCTTCTGCTTAAACGTCAAGTATTCATAACAGAAATGAAATACAATATGATAAATGGATGTAAATGCGCCATAGAACTGGGCAATCATAATCGCCAAATAGTTATAGACAACACCTTAGTTCGGTCGTGCCCGATCAGTTACTTATGAAGCATTCAAATAGTCATATTTGGTCAGAAAGTCTAAGGGAATTATATCTTGAATAATCTGATGACCAGTCATATCGCTTTAGTCACTTTAGAGTAATGGCCGTTTAGTTGTAGAAATGACTTAAATTGGTGTATTCCGATCAATTACATAAAATGCATTTGTCAAATAATCACCAAATGTGTTTGGTAAACATATCTTGGCCAGGATCGATCACCAGCCATGTCGCCACAATTACAGATTTATGACCCTTAAAACGGTCAAACAAATGTTCTCAATTTACATTGATTAACGTGCATCTAGTTGTTACCAACAATAGGTGAGGTATATTTTGCGACAGTTGGCGTCGCACCGATACATAGCGGCCGACAAAAATCCAATGTGGTTTTTCATTTGTCCCGATCTACTTCTTCCGGACATATTGTTTGTTGTGTTGTTTACTTGTGGCCTTTGTAACACTCTAACAGCAAAATTAGGTTTAATTAAATGGTCATTTGTTATCCACTTTTGTTAAAATATCGACATAAAAAACCTACTAGTGAACCCTTTCTCTTATTTATTATATTTTAATAAACCGTTTGCTACGTTTTAACTGTTTGATTAGTTGATGATCTTGGTTACATCAAACAGCATGTGAGACCGGCAAGTATGGAGCAGGATGCACATCAATTTGTGGCCATTGTAGTGGTGAAAACACAACGTGCAAAGGTGACAACGGCCAATGTCCGAGCGGATGTTCACCAGGATACAACGACGATAAATGTCAAACTCGTATGTTACCACGTTCTCAATTAATGTTGCATTTATATGTTGAATATAGATGTTGCATATATATATATATATATATATATATATATATATATATATATATATATATATATATATATGAATAATATGTAGAATGTTAGATTATGTTGTAGAATAATATATAATTAAAGGTACCGTAACCTTTATTTCCATCATACAATTGTATTGGCTTGCATTTGTTTTATTCAAATTAAGATACGATAATTAACCATCATATGTCCTTAGTGGCCACCAAGCCGGACAAGTGGGTTTTCTCCGGGCACTCCGGCCACCGACCACAGTCTTGCGCATTACCTCGTGTCAACGAGAGTGACTTAGTAGAAGTTATCATAACTTTCATCACAATCGTTAAAAATACATACTGTTTCAACTAAACTAATAACCGGTTCCTGTTGTAAACATTTAACCTTGTTTTCATTTTGGAATATAACTGCTCACAGAAAAACAAAAACATAACACTTGATGGTGTTTTTAATTCTTTACAGCAAATATTGCTATTCTTGCACATGTTCTATTAATAAACCTTCTTTTTTCATAATGAGTTTTATAACTAATAAGATACTTGTCTTGAACATAGATTCTGTTCAGGGAATGTTTTGAACTAAAGAGTCAAAACAACGGCTAGAAAAGAATACAAATTCTAAATAGATAAGCATGTTGACCCTGCTTTTTACGACCCGTCCATTGTTTGTACAAAACAGGAAAACGTATAGAACATCATTTTTTCCGCTCTTTGTTATACAAATCACATTGCTTATGTCATTCATTGCCTTACTCACGCAAACTTCTGCTTTGTTGATTTCATGCACGAAAACTAGAGCTAGAATCGCACTGTTCTCCAAACCAGTGTGGAATAAATTTAAAAGTGTGAGAGCAAGATGCCATAGAAAACGCTGTTCTCCAATGAATGCATTCTTTGTGAAGAATTGCACTAAAGTATGACGCTGTTTACTCAATGTCATGCAACCACAACGATAAAATTGTTAGAGCTATTTAATGTGATCCTGGTTAGAAGGGGAGGAATTGCAATGATTGTATACAATCAGTACATGGAAGTAATAAAAACGTTGGTTTAGTTTGACATAAGTGTTTAGCAATTTACAAGAGATGAAAAAGTGTGCATTTGAAGGCAAAACATGAATAAAACGTGTTATCATTCACAACAGTAGTAAAGAAGATCACAAGCTACGCATTTAAATAAACGAGATAAACTCTTTACACTATTAATACGATTTAATAAAGATATTTAGGCATAATGAATCGTTTCTCTAATTTTCTCTGATTCGTATTTGTATATTACAAATGATTATTCTTATTTCTGAACGCGATTATGGACTATACCACTTAAACTGTAGTCAAACATGCCATTGCTACATCAATTTGAACTGATATAACTGATAATGATATCGATGGAATGAGTACTATATGATCATCTGGTTGGCAGGGAAAATCTGGCAATATGAGTACATAAGATTAATCATTCGGTGAATAAGCTCTGATTGCTTGAATTAATGTTGAAGATCCTTTTCGTATCCTTATATTGCTAAAACAATCACTGTACATATACTGTATAAAGTTAGCACTAAAACATGTTAAACTTGATTGTATTGGAAATAAAATCAGCAAGCTTAAATTTATTGGTGTTGTATAACATTACGTACTCATTTACTTATTATTTACCTTTTTCAATTGACTGAACATATATTTGTTCCAGAATGTTACCATAGATAATTTGGACAAAACTGCTCTTAAACTATTGTTGTTTCAATAGTGATGACCGCAACCATATTAATTGAATGTGGTAACAATCAATGTTCTCCTGGTTGGCAAGGGAAGCCTTGTCACAAGTGTGACACAATATAATTTGGTCAAGATTGTAGTTATACTTGTACTGTGCGGATACAACTTTTTGTTTTCCTTTAAACGGAAGTTGTTACAGTGAACAGTGTGAGGACGGTTAGCGTGGAGCTAAATGGCTGCATCAGTATGTGAAGATTATAAGTATCTTCCATGGCCGAGAGTGCAAGATAGGTTCATTGCGACCCGAGCGTAGGGTGTTTTGCGGAAACGAGGTTTACCGAGTTTCCGCAAAACACCCTGCGCGAGGGTCGGGATGAACCTATCTTACACGAGCGGCTATGGTAGATGCTTTTTCTCCTACCTCAGTTAAACATAATTAAGTAAAAATGTATTTTTTGCTGGAACTCTTTTGTGTTTAGTGAAAATAATTGCGTATGGATATGCGATAGCACGTGGTTGTCATGGATATGCGCGCAGTGATCTAGTTAATGTTAATGGTCAAATCAGTCTTTTTAAATAGTTCTAAGGAGAATGAAGTATTACTTCTTAAATGGTGCGTGAAAACTGTTTTATGGTGACATTTGAAGCGAGAAATAATTAATTAGCGTTCTAAATATTACCATAAGACAAGATTTCCTTGATGCTACAGACGACAGTCTTCAACATTGAGGTAATTACAATGTGTTGACCATGAAAAAAGAGTTCCATCCGGGCATTTTATCTTCGCCCGTGGGCAAGATATGAATATCAAGCATGGTTAATTTATTGGATCTACTTATCTGAGGTGGGAGAAATATTTCTCGCACATGTTGCTAATCCTGTAACATGAGTATAATTATATTTAGGACTCACATGTAGGTCGATACTACTTTTCACAATCATTTGGCAAATGATATCCAAAACAGCGAACAAAATTAAACAGCATCCGGTATAAGTTAGCAAATGCGGTTTATTTGCAAACCTTGTATTTATTATTTGAGATATCATCATCAAATATGGCGTAAATAAAAGTTCCAAAGAAAGGTTACAAAAGTATAAACATTTTAATTTTCAGATTTATTTCTCCCGTTGGCTACCAATTTTAGATATTTGGTCTCTTGCGAAAATTTGGCAAACACCGATTGGAGATGTTTTCATATGAGCTAAAATTGGAGGAAATTAAATATTAATATTGTAAAATTATCAAATATAATTATATGCAATCTAAAACAGTGACATTATATGCAACTGTGTCAGATTTGCAATCATTATATTTTTATATTTTTTCTGAAGCCTTATGAGCCTATATGTACTTAAGTGTTATAATTCAAAAGAAAAGAATTACTATATGCTAACCTCCACGTCCTAGTATTCTCACTTTAATGACTTGATCGAATAGTTTTAAAACACCCTCGTTTTGTCACTTATTACAGTAAATCAGGTTGACCTTGTGATAAAGGTAATATATTTTGTTCACTTTGAAAATTATTATTTTTTTCGATGTATATCAAAGCAGTACCCTAAGCAACAGCGGCTTCTTTTTATTATTCATTTGTCATCGTTCATGGCATGTCTTTGTTCTTTTATAAGCTCTGCCCCATCCATGGTGGAGTTCATATATATGGTATCACTGACATATACGTGATCTTATTTATGAACTTACTGTTTATATGTGTATTTACTTAATGCATGTGTTCGTAAACAAACTAAGCTAAAATACTCTTGTTTATTTTGCAATTCGCCAGTCCCAAATGGTTCTTTGAACATGAGCCATTTTACAGTTATTCAAGTTATTTTTAGGATTTATGAGCCTTACTTAGCATTGACGACACTCTGACGCAGTTGGTTATAATGAAACTGCACACAATTGAAAATCCCGATGGAGTTCGCGAAATCAGACTACAGCTTACATTGTTATTTACTTGAATATATTACATTGGCTCGATTGTTCAGAACTTTGTTAAAGTTGACAACGGGATTAACGACATCGTTGTTGACTTTTAACTATTTGACGATGTGTTCATATATTTAAAAAAAACAAGTACAGCTGAAACAGTTGTCTCAACTCTTGTTTGAAATACTGCAGATCATAAGTGTATCTATGTAACTTACAAAGAAATATTGATTTGAAAGTTAACAACGATAACGTTAACAACGCTGTAAACTTTAACAAAGTTCTGAACAATCTGCCAATTTTATAATCAATTATCAATGAACGGTGGACATTGATACAACCCAACGTTATTCCCCAAGCAGGTGTAATTCAGTGGAAGTCTCGAGCTTATGTATTCTCCAACTTCTGTGATATCCAACTTCTGGAATATCCAGTTGGAGATGGTGGCTATTATCTACAGAAATTGGTTGTGGAAATTTGAAAAGAGAAATTTTACTAATTGGAAAGCCGTTTTACAAAATCAAAAGTTAAGTGGTTTTTAATAATGTTTTAAAATTTGTACCAAAAACGTTAATATTAATATTATTTCTGTTCCTAAATTCAATTGGTTAATTGTTTCCCAATTATCTAATGTTTTCCCCAATTTTGGCTCATTCGGAAAGTTTTCCAATGTGACTGCCAAACACCCGTAGAAGACCTAGAGTGGTATTCAATATAAAATTGAAGTCAATGTTATGGTCATACATGATTGATTTATTTCACTCTATTGGTCAGTTATATATAACAAGTAGTCCGATTAGCTACAACGTTCTTAGATCCAGTTTAGACCAATATAGAATACCAGCCCTAAACTCCGACTGATGGCCAAAGGCAGAAATATGTTTCTTAATATAAATTTTATACTTCTATAAACAGTTGTTGGAGCTTTACTAGATATATTCAATTGTTTCCGTTCAGACTTTCTATGCGCATCTCTTGAAGTTGATATCTCAAATAATAAAAACTTGTTTGCAAACAAACAACGGATTTGCAAACTTATACCGGATGTTGTTATTGTTTTAAGCTTTTGCAAGTAAGATACATTTATTCTCCTTTTTTAGAGTGCAGTCATGGATCATTTGGACAAAACTGATCTCAAAACTACCATTGTTCTGCTGATGATGTCTGTAATCCAATTGATGGAATATGTGACAGTAGAAAATGTCCCTGGTTGGCAAAGTGACTCTTGCAAATAACGGTGTAATAAAGGAACATTCGGCTAGGATAGTAGCTACACATGTTACTGCACAAACGGAACGTCATGTGATCAATTCAATGAATAATGTTTGTTGTCAGGGTTGCAAAGAGGGATGGCACGGGGCCACAAGAACGGGCTTGTCCTTACTTAAATTTTATTTACTTCGTTGTTTTCATTGTCTCCTCTACCGCCCTCAAAAAGGTTATGTTACTTGATGTGTCTAGTTTTTGGTAGCTTGGATAAATAAGTTGCACTATTTACTGTTATCTAGCCTTGTGTTCAGCAGATATTCTTCAGCATAAAAAACATGAGAGTGTGTGTGGTCTATTGTTTAAGTATCCGCTGCTCACATAAGAGGTTCTGGTTTCGATACCCATCATTGTACTTCTCGTGGCCCTCCGAAACAGACAAAAGTACAGGATTTTACAGTTTTTTCACAATCTATCGAAAAGAAATAAGTTAAAACTAATGTAGATACATTTTTTTTTAATTTATTGCTTCATAAATCAATAATTCTGAAGCATTAAAAATATTATAAATAGTTATATCATAAATGACTTTGCCATCATTTAATAACGTCATTATATATGCTTTATGTATAACTATGGCATGAGTTTGTAGCTGGGTCAATGCCCTAAATTTGCCGAACACTATGCTCTTTGTGTTCATCGGTCCGGTGGTAAGGTGTTTGTGTCTTGAATCCATCTATTCATACAGTTTATGAGGTAAAATCAATATGGACACCTATATTCACATGAGCACACAACATCTTGTAGATTGAGCACTATTAAAATCCTGTTTCATCAAACTGGTCTCGTTCTCGGTTTGCGTTCCAAGAGCATCCCCTGATCGTTATGTCGATTCGAATGTACGGAGCGTATCGGAACCTCTATTACTAATTTGATTGAAATGTAATATCCTAAATATGTAAATGCAATTCATTTGATGTTTGTCTTTAAGAATGCGGTCCTCAAAGATTTGGAAAGGACTGTTTGAAATCATGCCACTGTGACAAATGTCATCACGTCAACGGATCCTGCTCATTCTTTATGAACCAGTGTCACTCTGGATACCAAGGGGATACCTGCACTGAACGAAGTTATTTTTACTTAGTTTGCATTTCGTTTAGAGAAATCATTTCAGTTTTTAGGTTGTGTTTGGTACTGTTTAATATTTAGGCGTTGATCTTCATTGTCGTCACCAACATTTGAGTAGAATATATATACATGTAATTGTGCATACATAAATTCATATACAAGCATTACAAATGCACAAACGTTGTGAAAAATATAAACTTTATAACAAAGTCATTCGTTCGACAATCTTATTTTTAAGCAAAGTCGTTATAATTAGACGATTACGGGTTTATAAAATGTATTTTGTTTTAATTTATAAAATAGCTGTTTGTCATCAAAAAACAAAAAATAAACACTCAATCAATAATGATAATGATGATGATGATGATGATGATGATGATGATGATGACGACGACGACGACGATGATGATGATGATGATGATGATGATGATGATGATGATGATGATGATGATGATTTATTAATAATAATAATAATAATAATAATAATAATAATAATAATAATACTAATAATAATAATAATAATTGTTATTATAATAATAAAATTGATAAAAAAAGTAATTAGATTATCTCTAATTGTTGTTAAAGATTTTATATTTATAAATTACATTATTTTTACAGAATCAGAAACACAAGTTGGTGGTATTGTAGGAGGTACTGTTGTACCCTTATTAGCTGTAGCAGTCGCTGTCGGGATATTTTTTTTTATTAGAAGAAGGCAATAAACCTTTTCCTTACGAATACGTTTGTACTTGTTTATCGCATGTTAACGAAGAGGCAAATATGTACACAATAAGACAACATGTTGCTGTTGCATTTTGTAATTATGACTTAAAAGGACTTTCAATCCGGACAATACTAAATACGTCCGGTAGAGGAACATTTCATACTATCTGCTGCATGATAGTATATATACTATATGTTAAATTGTTTACAATTAAAGATATCATTACTATATAAAATGTTAAATCGAATACAAAATCTTTATCGATAATTTTTGACAAGATATTGATCATATTTCGAAATTGCATGCATCATTGTATAAATCTAAAATCGTAATAAATTATTATTTTCAGAAGGCAGAAAAAAGATTCGCCCGCCAAAGACTTCTCAAATAAACTACCGGCAAGGTCAAATCAGGGCAAACCTAATGCATCCGTAATGAGTAATAATGCGTCCACCAACCCTACGTATTCTACCAACGGTATGCTTTACTGATGATAATGACATTTTTTGGCTACTTTACAAACATACTGTTCCCGAATAGTTTACTCCTATTTAAAAGTCGATACGTTATATAAAATCACAATACGGGACACGTATACCTTTGACGGCCGGACATGGGTTTTTGCTTAACACAAGGGGTATTTACGAGGTAAGCAATAATGCAGCAATGCAACGGTCCAGACAACCAAGTACAATGATATTTTACAAATGACCTTTCACTTTCTAGCAATAGTCTTGCACGTGACACACCGTATTGTAGTGGTGAACATTTGGGTCAAGTTATAAAATCCCCAAAACGCATGGTCAAGTAACTGCATGGCAAATAAAAATCATTTTGACCAGTGCCCAATAAGTTCGACCTTGACCCTACAGACAGCGATTTGCACGCGACACATCGTCTGATCATGGTGAACAACTTATTTCAAAGTCCCAAGGCTTGACCGAGTTACACCCCGACACAACTTAGTTTATTGTAAACCTTTAAACATTTTGTTTTATTTTTCAAGGATTGTCAAACAATATTATGACAATATTATATATCAATCACTCTCGTTGGCACGATGTCCTCAAACGGAGTTCCTAAACCTTTAAGATATATTTGATAAATGTCAGGTGAGAAATAGAAATTTACATGTAAATGTACAGATACTGATTATGATATATACGTACAAGTAATTTTCTGTCCTATGCTTGAAGAAATACAATATGTTCGTTTTGTGTTGAAGTATACTGATATTGCAATGCAGCTATGTATTGCATTTCCATAAAATCATTAGCATCATTTTTTTATACATTTCAGAAGCCACAGCCGAGGGCGATTACTACAGCTTTAACGACAACGCTTCTGGAATTAAAATTCATGAGTTATGGACTTACGTCAGAGAAAAAATGAAGAATAATCGAAAACAACTTTATGACGAGTTTGCGGTAAGTAACGGATTGTACTAGATATGATTAATTTGAAATAACAGAATCATTATTACTCTACATTTGACTGCAAGAACGAAGCCTATAGTCAACATCTACTCTGGTCATGTTTGATGGCGCACATGCTAAACTTGAAGGCAAATAAGACTTCTCAAAAATATCAAAATGATCGTTACAATTTCGTCTCAGTTTGTGTAGGGAATGCAGTTTT
This sequence comes from Mya arenaria, assembly GCF_026914265.1. Lineage (NCBI taxonomy): Eukaryota > Metazoa > Mollusca > Bivalvia > Myida > Myidae > Mya > Mya arenaria. The sequence goes on along the minus strand of NC_069124.1, from coordinate 22,889,565 downwards.
ATAATAACAATATTTAGTTGTCCTTAAATAACTCGATATTTCCCCATATATTACAGACATTACCAACTGGACTTGTCCATAAGCATGAAATCGCAGCTCAGGAAAGGTACAAGGGCAAAAACAGATACAAGGAAATGTATGCATGTAAGCTCCCACCACATTTGTCTTTTCTTTTATAAAGCTACAGAAAGCGTGTTCGATCAAAACATATTACGTCATATTATTAATTAATCGAATTAACGCGACGTCATTTTACTCAATATGTCGTTGCGTTATCAGATATCGCCTGTTTCTTTATTTAAAAATTATATATTGTCAATTACCTGTCACTATGTTTAAAAAACGACAAACTATTAAGGATTGGTTGCATTTAGTTCAACTGATTAAACAAAGTATATTTTAATAAAACAGTAGGTTGCTCTTAAATTCATCAACCAAAGTCTCATAGTCTCGTCTATATATCACATACCATTTCACATGTTTACTGTTATCCTGTATTCTGTCTATGTCAACATACAAGCTATATAACCATGGTTACAGACGATCATTCACGTGTACCACTTGAAAAAGCGAAGCCAGACGATCCAGATTATGTAAATGCTTGTTTCATTGATGTAAGTATCTTTTGATTTACACTTTATCCGAACATCAGTTTTTTTTAATTAGGTAGATATATTCTAACCGTTTAGGAATCCCTTGGGTTCACAACTTTCGAAACCTAGTTAAATAATAAATGTCAAGTTATGTTAATATGAGACTCACAGTTCCTTGTTGGTTTGCAGGGTTATGAGAAAGTAAAGAAGTTCATTGCATCACAAGGTTGGTAACTTATGTTTTCTTGAAAACATTAAGCAGAGAATGTCTGGTTACTTTTTAACATAATGTTTCTGTTTCTCGATATTTGATGTCATCCAATCAGTACTTCGTTGTTCTTGCTTTAGGCCCGACGAATAACATGATAGATGAATTTTGGCAGATGGTTTGGCAACAGAAGGCTGACAAAATTGTGATGCTGACAAATCTCATTGAAATGGCATCGGTATTTGTGTTTACCTACCTATCATAAGCGTTTAGCTTACATTGATTTGTTGTTTGAAGCGAATCAATGTATTAACATTAAATCTTATTTGTAATGGACATATAATAAGAATTCGGAAATATTAAATATGAAATAATAAGCCACTTGTTTAATCTATTGTATAATATGTTCTATCTTCGAAACGTTATTTAATATGAAGTTAAACAGAACCCGCCGTGTACATAAGAGCTCGGAGTATTCAGAATAATAAACTATACATAGCTTTTATAAACGTCGATTAAGATTCTCAATCATTATAACTACAGATAAAGTGCATACAATACTGGCCAGAGAAGGGTGACACTTGCTCATACGGCGGCATAACTCTATCATACATCAACACGAAAGAATTTCAAGACTACAATATACGAACATGGGAAGCCGTGCAGGTAACGATGACTGTTGGAATTGAGTAATAATACGTGCAATATCAACTGATGCCATACCCTTTATTGTTTTATTTGTTAGCTTAAGTATACAAAGAATATAAATGTGATTTTAAATGTATTGCTTCCTTTCATCTAAAGAAATCAGGCCTATTTCAAACTTTCCTAATTATGGTACAACACTGTTGACAAACATGACTAAGGACTATTCTGTAAATGTACCTCACACAATAAGCATTTTCGCTTTGGAAATCTACGCAAATGAGTATTGTGAAACCTTGGTTAATTCAGGAAGACCATTACTGTTTCAAATTGTTTGTTTTAGACCGGCAGTAAACCACGCCAAATACGCCAGTTCCATTTCAAAACCTGGCCTGACAAGGACGTTCCAGACAGTGCTTGGTGCCTTGTCGACTTCTGGAAAGCTGTTGACACTGACAGTTCAGAAAATGGATCACCGATTATTGTGCACTGCAGGTAGGGCAATAAGATAAGTTTTGTTTTAAACATCATGTACAGCTGCTTAAAAAGAGACTTGATTAAGCCTTAAATTTAGTTATCTCTGAAGGCAAAACATTTTCCAATGGTGTTATCATATTCATCTCAAAATAGTGTCAAATATTGGCAAGTTATGTCAACACCATGTTCCTTTTCATCAATGTAAAATGTATTGAAACCACTAGTTGCTTCTACTTGGAACAACTTAGCATTTAATGCTTCACAGTGCTGGAGTTGGTCGGACAGGAACATTTATCGCCCTTGACAACCTGATACACCAGGCAAAAGAAGAAAAGTGCGTTCGACCTCTTCAAATGGTTCAGACATTACGCAGACAAAGGGTGAACATGGTACAGACGAAAGTGAGCTACTTAAATCACTTGATCTACTTTTGTTACAATGGCGAAATACAACAGCTAATTAATACACTGGAAAAGACCAACACAATATCTCCCAACAGTCATGCTTATACATTTAATGTGCTTGAACTACTTAATAAGTTGAATGCCAAAGTCATGTCATAAACAGTTTGAAACGATTTAGCAAACGTATCAAATAAATAACCATTTATACATGTTGTATAGGAACAGTACGTGTACCTTCACGAGGCCGTAGCAGAGGCGTTGCTGATCGGCACACACCACGTGTACTCAAAGCAGTTTGATAGTTTCTACAAGCACATGGTAAACAAAGAGCCCGAATCGCTGAAGACGAGGGTTGAAGAACAGTTCAATGTAAGCTATGAAACTCTAACGTATGACAATTACGAGAAAGATATATATCTTAATATGCATAAAAAGTTAAAATAAGTATGCTTTATTAATTCTAATAAAATATTTAATCGTTCAATCCGATACTAGTGAGGTATACTGACAATCCTGCACTTGCTATGTATTTTGTACTTCTCGCCCAGAATCTAGTTTAGTAGTCCTTATTCTAAAGGAACGATATAAGTTATTAACAGCGCATTGTCATTTAACTAGAAAAATTGGAGTTGGCAGATTCTATACAAATTTTTAATCGCTTTTCAGCTGATTGAAAAAGGAATAACAGAAGATACGGTACAGGAAAGTGGTCATGAATATGGAAACATGGAATCCCTTCAATCTGAAAGTAATTATGTTAAGCGATTACATTGTATATACTGGACTGAATTTTGTTGCATAACTTCTTTTCTATTACCTTTAACATTGTATGTGATGTTAATATAATAACTTCTTATATTACTAGGATTATTTGTTGTCTTTGCCATATTTAGTAGATGCCTATCGTCCTAAGCTGAGAAACAGAGGATCTAACATTGTCCAAAGACTTGGAACTATTTTCATACCGGTGAGTATCACACGCGACTGCAAACTATTGCACATATTTACGCGTTTAATTAGCTAAAACATGAACACAAGTTATGTTTCTGTTTGTATTTTAACTTGTTCGTTTTGTCGATGTGACTTTATATTATAGTTACCAAGAACCCATAGTAACACAATACATGCTAAACGTTTTGAATACTTTATTCAACTGAACTGATAAGCAATAATACGAACTGTATGTTAAAACAGATGCGCAGCTAACTATCAGTAAACGTTAATGTAGAACAAAATCAACATCTTGGTGATCCTGATGTAGTCACTATACATACCATTGTCCACCAATAAGTTGGATTTTGTGTCAATGATATTGTTCAAAACGAACATGCTGACCGACATATACTGGACATGAATTTACTGACATTATGTTATATTGGAAAAACTGCCCTCGGTAAGTACCTACTTTGTTTAACAAAAGCATGCACTGAATCCAAGTCAAAGTGCCGTTTGTTTGTCAAGCATTATTACGTGACTAGATAACACGCTTGGATTTACAATTATGACCATTTATATAATTTATATCAGTTCGGCATCAGGTAACTAAGGTTATGCAAATAACATGTTTATATGGGAAGATTACTGTATTGGTTTACTTTCAGTGTTTTATATTCAGTTCGAGCCAACAAGGAATTCAAGCCAAGCGAGCTCGAACCAACGGGGCTCGACTGTATATAAACAGCTAGTTTGAAATATATTTGTATAATGTCCTTTATAGAACTACGCGAATAAGAACACGTTCCTGGTGGGTATGTCGCCTACAGAACAAACGCTGGAAGAATTCTGGTCCTTGATTGAAGAACAACACATCACCACCGTCATCATGCTAACGTCACAGTCACATGCCGCGTACAAGGTTGTGAAAAAAATGTTACTATCATTTTAATTCAATAGGCGTTTAGTTGGTAGGGGACTGTTTACTCGAGGGATGAATAACAAGATGTTAATCTAGTAAAATGCATATCTGCATACATCTTCGTATACCAGACCAAAAGTGTGAATAACCTTTCTTGTTTATGCCTTTTCTATAATAATTCTGTAAAGACGCTATTAATTATTTCTGGATCATTTTCATAATTATTAACTACTTGCTATACTGTCAGTATAACAGTGTGTACTAGTATGATTAATTGTGAGACGTCACTCGTGTTTTTTATTCGTAAAGGAGCAGCAAAAAGCATCCATTATTCAAGTGTGATAGCCCTATTGATTTGATATTTAAATATTACTTCAGACTTGTCAGTACCTTGGAAGCAGTGACGGAAAACAAATCGGCAAGTTTAAAGTCAACTGCATCCATGAGAAGCAGAACAAAGCTTTTCAAGAAAAATGTTTTTCATTCAAGGACGTTAACCACGAGGTAAATAGTAGGGCAGACTAACGAAGTGTGTTTATTCATATTACTTGTTTTATAGAAATTTTGCAATGATGTCGATTTGTTTATATAACGTGCTATTAAACTACACTTTGACATAACAACAAGTTCATTTGAATAGAAGAACATATCACGTACACGAAAGCATGTATTTTCACAAAATAACACGCTCATATGACAACATCAAATTGTCAACGATTGGACAATAGCTCTCCAAATGCCATATTGTCCTGCCTATTAATAGACCAAAACAGTTTGTCATGTAACGTCAAAATAACGCTGGACAAATCACTTCAATACGCCATATTGACCTATTTATATATACTAACACCGGAAATAGTTTATCATTTGATGTTATAATACAACATGCTGAATCATGTTATTATACACCTTTTTTCTTATAAACTGTGAAACATGCAGTTCATATTGACCGCAAAATCACTTATGACCGCGGCAATTACATTGGTCAATGATAATTTTTTGGACGTTATGACAGCATGTTGCACAGTAAATAAGTGAATAATTTTAGACAAGAAAGAAGCTTGGTTGAGGCACTAAAACATTTCTTGGATAAGTTAATTTTATTTCTGAAAAGGACATCACTACTGTTGGACATAACTACAATCAGTTTGAACAGGATAACTATATACTTTGACAGGACATAATTGCAAATTAAGATGATACAACATTGTAACTGGACAAGATTATAAGTATCTTCTATGGCCGAGAGTGTAAGATAGGTTCATCCCGACCCGAGCGTGTGGTGTTTTGCGAAAACGAGGTTTACTGCTTATTTACTGTGCAACATATACAGTTGACATAATATTACAGTATATTAAGAAGATAAGTATAACATATCATTTTCGCAAAATGGCATACCAGTTAGGAAGATAGAATTCCTGATTGCGGAAATAGCACGGCAATTTGAAAAATAGGATCCTATTTTAACAAACTAGGACGTTCAAAGAAAGAAACGGCTTAAAATTTCACAACATAAGACCGGTTCGGTAAACCATAGAAAATCATGCTTTACGTAGTGTAAATTCAAAAAAGTAATTTGAACTTTTATTATTGGGCGTTTTACTATTGTTTTTAAATTTAAAAGAAATTAATGTTATAAATAAATAATGATCGAATTCGGTTAAAGAAGGATTCAACTTGTTTTTTTTTCATCAAACCAACTATTTTTTATCCTGAATGATACAGGGTATATCCTAGCAAATATGCCAATATTCAAACGGACCCTGTTATTCTCATCGTCATTTGTGTACATTAAAGGATGAAGATTATCTAACGACAATCCGCCAGTTTGAATTTTTTGCCTGGCGGGATGGCGAGGACACGCCCGTGGCGGTCCAGCCCATGCTGGACATTTTGGAGGCAGTCAATAGGTGGCAGCCTCACCTCGGCGAGACAAGGCCCATTCTCATACATTGCGAGTAAGATCAGCGAGCTCCTTTTTTTAACTATTTCTACAGTCAAAATACGATAAAATTGGTTAAACACTGAAACGATGAAAATACATATTTTGGGTTAAGAAGAGTTAGAGCGTTTGCAAACAATACTTGTATTTGATTGTTCAATTTTCAGACAAGTAAACTCTTTTTGCAGCTTACATATTTTAATTGTGTGAACAACTATCCGCCATTTAATGGTATAGGTGATATGCTTTAACATGGATGTCATGAATACATGTTTGGTGCATTGTAAGAAGCATTCCATAAAACAAATATTTTTATTTCACAGATCAGGATATCGCCGCAGTGGGGTGGTAGCTGTACTTCTGAATGAAGTTCACCGGGTTCAAGACAACAAGGGCCAGATAAACATCGTGGACAGCGTGAAGACCATGAAACAACGGAACAAAGATATTGTGCAGAACTCGGTAGGTTTGACATACGAAGTGTTTACAAATAAACTTATACACAGGACGCTATATGGTGATAGAAAAAATAGTTATTCGACCGTCCTTGATTTACCGACTATGATGGTAGGTAAACTTATTTATGCTCGCACTCAGGCCTGCCCATTCGGTGAGTATTCCGTTAAGATTGTTAGTCATTTTAGTCTTTTGGAGCATAGTGCACAGACAGAATGTAACCATGGTTAGAACAACCTTGGTTCTTTAACTTGCACCAGTGTATAGCACTGTCATACGGGTCCCCCACTTTACGTCCCTCCCAGAAGACAATTAGTATTTAAGTGATGCGACGGGGAATCGAACCTGCGACCCCTGAATTGAAAGTCGAGTGTGTTACCACTAGACCACGGATCCGCCAACGACTAAGAAGATGATCACGTTTTTATAGATACAGACACGATTTTCGTGACGTCACTTCGGTATTTATCAAATATCAATCATGTTTAATTACAGAACGAACTTACAAACCAATTCAGTTTAATACTTTATTTGTCTGTGAACCTTTCTAACCATGAGTAAAACATCTGGTTTCCATACACAAAGGACACTTCTGAGGTACGAATTTATATCAATTTCCTGTTTTGTAGGCACAACTTCGATACATCTACGACGTCATGCAGGAACATGTCAAACAGATCGATGTTTATCAGAATTTGTAGGCCATGGCAGAATAGTGTTTCCCATGTGTACAGACTGTGTCCAGTTATTATATCAAATGACGATTTACAGTTAATAGTTGTGCATGGTTTTAAAGAAACCCGCTTTAATTTGGCTGTTATTACTCTTATTATACGGATTTTATTATTATATATAGCTAAAGTAGAGAGGTTCAATGTGAACTAAATAACTGTGCATTCCAAAACGAAACATGACTGTAATAACTCATAACTAAAATAACTAAAATAATATCATTTTCATGATTAAATTCCGAAAATTGTTGCATGGAATGAGGAAGCGCTCTTTTAAGCTTAACGTTTAAACTCGTTTTATAATTAAGATTCACAACATATTATTATCATTGATCAATTTTAGACTTATTTCGATCCATGCACAGTTACTTTTACTATAAATATATTATTTTCTGTTGCTATATCAACCTGTGATGCTTACGAATTTATTCCTTATATTGCATTATGTTGGTGTTGGGATTCATTTATGTTCGTATGATACTAAAGGAATGTGCCATTTTAGGTTATGGATACTGTAAATGTAATTATCAAGTACTTAAATTGATTGCTGATTTATGATTGGGATAACTGTTAGAATGAAACGTTTCATAGAGAAAATACGTTCAAGTAAAAATATAAATAAAAGTTAACATCTTAAGTAAGTTTAAAAGGTTTGGTATGAATTTGAATTATTATCCTTTTATGAACATATAAGTCTTATATTGATTGCGTGTTTTTTGTTATTAAACATATTATTATATGCATATGTTTTAATATAAAATTATATATTATTTGAAAGATTACCAATGTTACGTGGTATATGGACAGACATCGAAATACTTATAATTCCATGTGTATGTTAATTTACTGCTGGTAGCACTGTTATGTCGCAACTATAATGGAAAGTGAGAGTTATATATATAGGAAATATATATATTGTATATATTGTGAGCAACGCTATTAAAAATATGATGATTATGGTATTCATCTTACAAAATAAGTGTTAATGAGTTACTGTTTTCTGATTATATATGTTTCTACAATAACACAATTTAAACTCAATTTGAAAACAACATAAAATATGTGATAAAATCCCCTTACTACGAGATGTATTGTTTTAAACACGTTTGTTTCTGTAACCAAGAGTGTGTCTTTTTTGCTAATAAAATTTTCTATAACACACAAAATCAGTATTTCGTAAAATATCATATGCATCATATCCGATTACGTTTCTAGCAGTGGTCAAACTGAGGCTATAACCGTTTGAAGGCAAAATGGTCTAAGTATCAAGGACGGGGGTTGGAGTTTGAGTGATTTAAGTGGAATTAGTCACAAAATTAACCTTTTACCTCTGCAGAGAAACGATAATTGATATGACGAATACTCTATTACTCGAACTATGACGTTAAAATATGTCAGTGTGTATCGTTTAGAGTTCTGTTGGACATCGGATTAAATCGGTGTTTATTTTTGGTTAAACTAAGTTGTCTTGATGTTGTTAAAAAGACAAGCTATTTTACCTTAAGATTGTAGTTCACTCAGTAAAGGTCACACGCGTAATAAAAAAAGTAAAAAACGTATATATGATCAAAATAATAGTCGGTCACCTTTAAATACGCATCTTACATTATTATTTGATCATCTTACAGGCTTAAACACAAACACAGAAAAATGTTCAAAATACTTACTCGTCGAGACAAATTTACAATGAGATAAAGCAAGATAGGGCAAATGCTTTTTGTTCATTTCCGATATGAAAAACTTTTGAAAATCAGAGGTATAACGTGTCGAAAGGTATATTTGTCAGTGTTGAGGCGAAAATACCGTTTACTTTCAATACTGCAAACAATTCCTAGATATTTTTGATGCACAATAATAAGTTTGTTCCAGAGAACACAGAGAATGCACGTTTTCACTGTACGTAATTAATCAATGCAATTAACATTATGATGTAGATAATAATGTTGTCACTCTTAGCTGTTTTAGTTCATCAACAATATAATAGTTTTGATAAATACAGCACACACTTTACGTATAGAACGTTAGGCAAAACACGCCAGCAAATATATCAATTTTTCTTTCTTAACAAAATACTTTTCTCATGATTAAAGAGATCAATCGGCGCAGTTTCGATAACAAAAAGCACTTATTTCTGCAGTAGTAAAAACTAATCCAAAGATGAGAGTAGGAAATTGTACACAAGAAGAAGATATGCATGTTCATTTAAAATAAATAAGCAATAAAAATAGATATGCATGGCGTTAAACAACGTTAAAATGCATACTTAGATTGCACACATGGCTGAATGCCCCAAAAAAGTGTTGCATAATTTAGAAATAAGTTAGGTCCGTGTGCAAAAATTGTACGCCGTCTTGCCAAAATGCCCTACGCATTTTTATGTGTTTGACTATGTAGGCCTTTTAGAAAGTTTCGTTATATTATTTTGTTTTTATCTCAATCTCTTGTCTCTGTCTTAGACCAAATAAAAGTTTCCCCGGACAAGAGTGATCAGTAAATGAAAACACTGAAACAACATATACGGATTTAATACTGACCCCACTTTTCAATATATAATTATTACAAGCACGCAAAAACATCTCATAGGTCTAACGCAAAACGACATGTATCATTCAAGTTTTTGAATAATTGTTGGATGGTTGAAGTGATGCTAGATATAGTGTTTGTTTGCATCAAATGCCAATATTTCATTTTTATCGATTGGACAGTCTTGTTGGCCAGCAGTTGTTGCTGTCCCAAGGAACCAAGAGTTTAGTTTGTAGACAGTGCTTATTTGATAATGCAAAATATTGGTGCCTGGTTATAGGTTACCCATCTATATGACTTGATTATATAAAGGGCCGTTAATACCGGTGCGTATGAAGAAATGTGTCAGCGCATGTTTGCCCAGTGAACGCGAAACTTTCGGTAAAGTCAGGAGTTGGTCAGATTTAGAACAGCAGAGATTACGAAGTAGGGCGTTCTCACTATATATAGCACATACGTATGGTATAACTATGGTATTGATTGTATCATTGGGTCGTTTCCTTTGGAGGCAGGTATACTTCTATCCTAAGAAATCAAATGAAGGCGATACATACGCCACTGGAAATAATGCCGCCTCGAACTTATAAAGTTATACTGATGACAACATAATTAGGATGTCTTGTTATTAACTTATAATTTATTTGGTGGCAAACACGGTTTAATGAGGAAGAATCGCTCTAAAACAATGGTAACGACACATTTTATTAGGTCTGATAAGGACATTATTTTGCATTATTATCTTATGGCTGCCACGTACAGTTGAACTTTTACTTTTATGTTACTGGATTGACATGCAAGCAAAAGAGCGCAAAAGGTGCCCGATGGTTGGGGCCAATTACCTTGAATTTGCTCATCAAAGTGGACGCCGTCATAGTGACAGCATTTCTTTTGGTAGAGGATGGAATTTGCACTGTTTTGAAAATACTGTTGTAACACATTGAAACCAGAACAAATGAAAGAACACGTCGCATACGTCTCTAAGATTGTGTGTGTGTGTGTGTGCGTGTGTGCGTGCGTGTGTGTGTGTGTGTGTGTTCAGTGCAGTCAAAAGGTACTCGTTGTCCATAGAATATAAGTATCTTCCATGGCCGAGAGTGTAAGATAGGCTCATTCCGACCCGAGCGTAGGGTATTTTGCGTTTTCCTGTGTGTACCTAGCGATTGCATTCTGTACATTTTCTTCTTCTGGTGTTTAAATGATGACATATTCCGCTGGTGTTCTATTTTTTAATGTTAAATAAACTTGTAAACATCGTTTTGAGTTGTCTTCCCGGTGAACTAGTTTTTGACAAACAATGGTTAGACTACATAAAATTTAACTCCCATTGAGAGGTTTCGCTACCAGTATCTTAGAGGCAGTCACGTGGAACACTTCAAATACTTGGTTACCCTAGAAGTGACAGTTGATAGCGTCGACGGACCACGGGGCTAGATCGTAACAATACGTTTCCGTTTTGTTAACCTTGAAGTCGCCTGAAATGCAGGATTATATGTATAGCCTGAATTCATTTTCCAACGAGACTTGCAATGCTGTTAGGATCACCATTTTCTTGGGCAGACAGAGGATGATTATGTGTCATGTTTGTATAGGTTGATTGCCTTACAGTAAATAAGATTGGCGTTTCACCTCATGTCATTTGGACATTTGTGTGATATTAAGAATTGTAGATGACAGGCAAGGCGGTGGAAAACAACACGTAAAATATACAGCATTGAAGGGAAAGTCGCGCTTTTTTAACAGCATATCTCTCCTAGGTTAAGGTATGTGTCATAGAATCTCTTCCATTTTCAAGGGCAATCATTTTCTTTTGAGTGATAACGTAGACTTTTCTCACAAAACTGCCATTGATTTCTAAGGTAAATTGTATCTTCATTGTCGACAATCGGAATCTTAATCGATTAGGCTTGGATTGGATTGTCTACAGTTTTTACATACATCATTGGTTTTAAGGTCAGGAGTATTCAGAGCAGAGTACCTCGACTTGTTTCGACTTGTTTCACATACTCCATCTTAAACCTGTAAGTACGGAATGAGCTGGGCAAAGCTCAATTCTTTCATTTATTCAAACATCTTTAAATGAACTCCTGTGGTGTCCTTTAGTGTCATTTGACCTGAAATATTAAGTGACATGTGGTCTAATACTAAGCAATTTCTCTTCAGATGTAAACAGCAATCTACCATGAAATAATTGTCATGTATAATGGATTTCAATAAACACGATCGCATTCGTTTCCCTTAAAGCTGCACTCTCACAGATATACCAATTTTACAACTTTATTTTATTTTTTGTCTTTGAACGAGCATTTTTTTTCATAATATCTGCATACAAGTGCTATAAGATTGCTGACAAAAGTAAGATCGTAGATTTTCATATTTCCGTTCGAAAATTTAATATGGCCTAAACAGTTACTAACTATCTTAACTTCTTAAGCATGTGTTTTACATCTTGTCTGTTTGACTTTCGATAATGTGACGGGTACTTCAGCTGATCAAACAGGTTTAAAGCTTCCTTGTTCCTTAGAGGCTAGGGCAGAAACTAGATTAAGGGTAGACGAATAATGAGTTGTGTGTTTGTTTGGCTTAGCGCAAAGAAATTGTGCGGATACAGTTGCGGCATGTCCCTATAATTTTCATTGAAGACTGTTAAATGTATTATTTTAATGACATTAGCCAATTAAGATATACTGCCATAAACGTATTTATGTTTCAAAATCTCGTTATTCTAAAAAATCGTTACTATCCTCTCTTTTCTTAATAGCTATCCCATGTGCATTTTTTGCTTCTTCTATCCCCAGTACTCCTTCGGGTCATTAAAAAGGACCAATATCTCCGTAACAACAAAACATATCGTATTGATATCTTACACATTACCAGAGGCTGTAATTACAATAAAATCGCTCAATTCAGTTTTGATTCTTATTTCTATTATTTGTTGTTTTATGTTTGAAATCGTACCACATTATTGGACATTTGTGCGCGATCATGCAACATTCTGCGAGAAATGTGCTATCATACTAAAGAAAAGACACATTTCCATCATAGTCTTATAAGGTCTAACACTAAGCAATTTCTCTTCAGAAGTAAACAAAAAGACACCCCCAACAGCGATTTACCATGAACTAACTTTCATTGATAAAGGATTTCAATCCTTTAACGCGATTGTGCACCACACGATCGCATTTGTTATCCTTAAAGAAAAACAATTAACATATTATTTCAAAACCATTTCTAATCGTTCGTTTCGTGCCCGCCTCTGTGAGTTAAATAGAGCTTAAAATGATGAAGAAAAACATTGTCAAGTAAATCACATAAATCACAGAATAAACCTGATTTAGTCAGTTTATTTATTGACGCACAGGGAGTTCTTCAGAATTTATTACTTCTTGAAATATTTATGATGCTCAGCGAGAGCTGTAAACATTCAAGTGGCAGGTTAAGTCCTCTCTATCGTGTGTCTAATATTGTGTTTGGTTGACTTTCGAAAGTAAAGGGTACTTCAGCTGATCAAATAGGTGTAAAGCTTCCTTGTTCTTTAGTTTCTGGGCCAGAAACAAGATAAAGACTTAAAAAATAATAAGTTGTGTTTTTTTTTCCGCTAAGTGCAAAGTCAGTGTGAAAATACAGTTGCAGCCTATCCCTATAAATTACATTGAAGACTGTTTAATGTATATAAAATAATAATAATATATATATAAATCGGCGTTTATGGATGGTATTAAGGTAGGATCTTTAGAATAGGCGAAGAGTACCCGCATTGTTACACAGTTTACTCGCGCGTGTTTAGTTTTTCAAAGGTTTCCTTAGTTTAAGCCTGAAACTCGATTCAGATTTTATTTCTGTGCATACATTGTCCGTATAAGTCTGATTTCCGTGTGATTTAGCGCAAAAAGCAGGAATATAAAACAAAGGTATACAAACTATTGATAAAATTTGTCAATATTTACTTCGTTGTGAGTTTCATGTTATAGTTCCGTGTTTAACAAAAGTTCTGGACAAGTTTCAAAGCGAGTACATTGTCCGTACAAAATATTTACGAGTACATTGTACGTACAAAATATTTACGAGTACATTGTCCGGACGATTTTTTAATTAACCTATTAGTGACATTTACATTACTTTTTCTTCATTAATGATTTTTTTTTTTAAACAAAAAAATTTCATAATCATATTTAAATGTTGTTTTTTTGTTGTTTTTTTTATTTCAGGATCGGATCACTATTCATTCACTACAATTGGACGTATATGTTTCTTATATACATGTCATCGTATACGTATGCCTGTTTAAAGATTAAAAAGGCTTATTTCGTTGACGTATTTAATTTCTTAAGATAAGTTATCATCAGAAAGAAGTGATATTAGCTGTTTAAAATGATTTAAAATAGATTTCCTTGTGTAAGATTAGGGCATTGAATATAAATTGAAGCCAAGCAATTACAATTACACTATACAATTATGTATAATATAAGTATCAATCAGGCGTTTTCTGTATAGAAAAATCCAATCCGAGGGCACGTGTGTAAGCCGGTAACGAGTCTCCGGCCACGCAACGTGCTCGAGGGTCGGAATTTTCAATCTGAACCGGAAAAACATAATTGATTGTTTTTTTCTTGCATATCTATATTTATCAATTTGTGGAAAAAATGACGCAGAAAACGAACTTTTGTACAATAACACCAAATAGCGCATGCGACGTTGTTTACCGACGTTATAGGGCGCAGAACCTTTAAATAACTAAAAATAGCGTTTTTTTTACGATTATTTATGTCAATCTTAATTTAAAGTCTGGCAAACATATATAATTATTTAATTGCGCTTTATTGGAATGGCGTTATATATTTTTCATTAACCATACAATAAATGGAATAAGAAGCTGCGCGTTGTTGAGCGTACATGGGGTATGTAAGATGGTTTTTTTCAGCACTGGTCTCATGCCCGGAAACACACGTCCGGTATGCAAGAATACGACACATGCCATATGGGTTCGCCTAAGCATGATCATTTTTGTTAATCCAACGTAATTTGGTGTGATTTTAAATTCATTGCCACCATCTATCATAAACATGCATATGTGTAATACACTATTTGAAATTATTTAAAAGCAGGTCGGCTCTAAACGAACACGAGCACGTCCTTGATTAAAAGGCGCCAAACCATTGCTGTGGAAAGCCGTTCTTTAGCAAATCAAAAATGCAGAGAAATAGGTTTGCACTTTTAAAGAGCATATTAATCTAGATATAGGAAATTTAACGTTTATTCAGGTGGTGCCATGCAATGCCATATATTTGCCATATTACTTATTCCTACATCACGGTTTCAACTTTCTGTACTCGCCACTTCCTGCATAAAGCATATAATAAAGCATGGATTCATTACAATAAGTATATAATTCCTTGATTTAAAGTGGGTGATTTTTAAAAAAATGGTTATTTTAACTAGTGAAACATTATATAATAAATATTGGCGACATTCATATGCTTAGGTTGGAACACACGTATTGGACTTAAACCTCTAATTCTTTCTTAACCACATTTTTGTTTCAAAAACGTTTCGACCAAGTAAATGGTGAAAATTATACCTACAACCAAGCAAAATCCTTTTCATTATTGTAAATTATGATTGGTTACTTTCGGCGACTCTGTACTTAACAACACAATAAAAAGATCAAATTTGTAACGTTTCAGAAATGTTTTGGATTTTAATTTGGTGTATTCTTATAAATGTGATGTTATTTGACAAACAGATCTTAACTTTTTTCAGGGCGTCATCGCACAACGGTTCGAGGGAATTCACATGTCATAATTGTGATAAACAGTTCGCCACAAGAGCTAAAGTGAATCAAAATCAGGTTCACCACGAAACACCGAAGTGGAAATGTAACGATTGTGATAAGGAGTTTGGACTTAAGCCAGCGCTTATAGATCACCTTTCTCCTCATAATGATGAAAAGAAATACGTTTGCATATGTGGTAAATCCTACATCTACAGCCAGGGGTTAAACAGAAAGCGAAGTGCGCCGTGGTAAAACCATCGCAATAACGCTCATGTCATAACTCATGCATTATATAGGTTCGATGTTTGAGCGAAGTGAGTAAAACTATATGTCTAATATTTCAAACGCACTTACGTTTTTTTTTTGTTACCGATGCTATTAAGGTAAACATATTGTGTAACTTTCAAAGATAACAACGTTGTAAAAATATGGCAAGAACACATGATGTTGTTTCTTATAAGTAATTTACTTGTCGTTGCTTAAACTATCTAGGGTATGAACACGCTATGAATGATATCGCTGTAAACATGTCTTAACTGTTTCTATATTAACTAATTATTGAGAAGATTGTTTGTACTTACTTTGCTGCCGTTTTATTACCGTTTTCATAACAAACAATATCGAACCAGTTACAAATATCCATCAGACAAATGGCTATCAATATTAAAATACGTTTAAACAGCTACATTTTCATGTAGAATTTAATGCTTTTTAAATCCTTAGTTTTATTTAAATTAAAGATTCATGTTAATTTTCATTCATTTACAATACGCCGAATCAAACTGCTTTACGACCGCGCTTTGACCGATATTGTGCGTGATTGTTTTAACTTAAGTTCAAGTCTTTTTTGATAATGTCGAAAATATTCAATAATAATTCTCAAAGTGTGTTTAAGCATGTTGACTTTAGTTCATTGTATGTATATTGTTATGTTCAACCTGTGATTTGTTCTCATTTTCAATTACCCACTAGAAAAGTGTTGTGCCATGAACTGTTAATGTGCAACTATAAATTTGATTTTACATAATTTTGATAATTTGTCTTTGATTATAAGTGTTTACACCAATGAATAAAATCAAAATAAATACATAATAGTTTCTTTTTATTCACCTATTCGTCGGTTAACACAAACTGAATATATCAACAAGCATTGACACTAATATGCTTGTGGTGTTAAAAGAAGACATCATACGTAAACTATTTGACGGTTTTGAATGTCTTACATACACTTGATAACACAGCGACAACGATATATTCAATGAAGTTGTCAAACTAACATATTATACATTGATTCTAATTCTCACTATTACAGTTCAGGCAATTACAACAGACAATTTGTAATGTAAAATAACATCTATTTCAGTGATGGCAAACATATCAATGAAAAATGCTAACGGTGAGTGTAAATTGTAGTTATATTTGTAGTCACAAAATTGAACTATGCACTGCATATAGCAAGTGGCTATATTCATATACTCTGTTTACAGAAAATATATACATGGACATTTATTGTCAAATAATGCGAAACAAATTAGTAAAAGAACAGTAAATCTGGCGCATTCGTTATAAATAGTATGGTATTACCAGACTTGCACGGAAAAATGCATTTTGGCCATTGCAGCTGACATCGGATCGATGGCATCGGTAATCATTATCTGCGTTAGTAATGTATTCTTCGATTTAGCGACTCTAAGCCACGCTTCATTGGAAAATCCGTCGAAACCGCCATAACAACTCCTTCGTCTTGCACGAGTTAACAAATGAGTGTTATCAATGTATCGAACCTCAAACTGTTGTCTCTCTACGCTGAATTCGGAATGATAAAGCCACTCGTATTCCATTCCATCAATCTTAATATCTGTCATTGTCATATGCCACTCAGCGTATGCGTCAGGCCACTCATATTCAGCTTGAATTACATTCAAATGTTTCTTTTGGATTTTGCTATGACTTGAGTGGCCATCTCTGACAATAACACAGGTTGGTAAATTTTAGATTTCTTGTTTTTTGTCATAACTCGTGGCAGTTCTTCTGGAATGTTTAATACATATGATATCTCTCTTATGTTGACAGCATTCGTGTCAGACGTCTTTAAGCCTTTAAGGAGTTTAACCTTTTTCAGATACTTTAGAACAACTCGCAGTTCAGAGTCGAGAAGAGATGCAAGACTTTGCCTTGACTCGAAATATTGTCCAAACTTATCTGCCAGGATATTGTCCCATTTACCTGTATTGTTACAATTTTCTGTTGTTCTCAATAAGCTTCAAATACACCCAAAATCTTTCATTTCAAACAATTTTTGTAAACCTTCTAGTTCATGAGGGTTTTCTGTTTAAGTCTGATTTGTCGTGTCCGAGAGGGACAATTGCAAAGTTCCACAATTCTCTGACTGATGGTTATCGTCTTCCGTGTTTGCTGTCTGTTCAAAATCACAACTTTCCTTTTGTTCATCCCTCAATTCTAAATCCCATTCCGTTTTATTAACATTCCCAGCATAAGCTTCAATTTCCAGATTCTCTTCAACCGCAGTCATTGATAGAACGTTTGAATTCAGGTCACATGTGTTCTGAACTGGATCAGGCATTACGTCTGCTAATGCGATGGTTTCCCGCGTAACCTCAGTTTCGTCGTTGTTATCAGAAACAGGCTTTGGTAGATTCTTTGGTAATTTTGGTAGACGTTTACCGAAGTTTGTTGCAACAAGTTCATTTCTAGGTATCATTGTATCGCCATCACAGATGGTTTCAGTGTTCCAACGTGGGTGTTTGTTTATTCCCTAATGCTGGACAAAATCTGTTTTCTACTTAAGTTTTCTATAGCCTTCCACACATCCTTTTGAAGTTGATGAACCGTAAGTGCCTTATTTGCAGTCGTCCGTGTGCCTATGTTGTGCCACTGCCTATCAAAGGAAACACATGAGACATGTATAGCTTTACTGTGGCATTCGGTATGAACAAACACCGCAATTCGTTTCATAGTTTCCGTCAGGCTATATTCCTTCGGAAACCATGCTACAGGACCGGCCCGAATATTATCAGAATTCCATTTACGATCTAAATCAGCTACCAAGAACACGACCGCTTCCGATACCTTTTCTCGTTTTAACTCGTATAATGTTATCTCGAGTTGGTACATATCACCAAGGAGATTGTCAAAATGTTCCCTGGATAGAGAGTGTGTTTCAGGCTCTGCAACAGAGACTGTATCTGCCTTGCAGCAAACAAGTCGACCGAGAGCATGGACTTTCCTACTGGCCTCCGCTATTTCCTGCTTAAGAGATTTCTGTTCATCAGACAGTTTGGTCGGCCGTTTTGGGTTTGTCATTACCATACAACGACAACGCCAACTTCATAGATTTCTTGAAAATGTATCCATCTCTGTTTAATTTGTAGACTAGTGTTTTAGTTTCTGTCCAACTTACAAACAACAAGTATTGTGCGTTCAAAACATCTATTTCAGACACACACCGTAAATAATAGCGCGATGGAAACTCTTCATGTATTTTGGTTACTGGACACTTTATTTCAATCGCTCAATCGCAACGCGAGTTGAGTTAAGTGTTTTGTCTATCCGCAAGCTACCATCCGGGGAGACTGCAAAAAAAACAGTATGCTCGTCGAACTGAACTTTGACTAAACCTTCTTCACACAAAATCAGTCGGTTCCAGTACTGGCAAAACTTCTACCCAGGAGTGTTGAAACGGCGTCGATTTCGTTACGTGTACCATGTTCCATATTTTTTTTGCCTGAGAAGATGGCTCGTTATTGGCAATCTGACAAATTTCTCTGTCAAAGTGGTTTCGTTGCTTTCCTAATCCATCAAAACCCAGCGCAGAATGTAATGTACCTTCTGTTACCCGTGCCAGTCGTCTACATTCCGCCTATTGTTCTGTCCTTTGTGGAATGAGTCGAGTATCGGCGCTAGTTCCGCATTGATCTTTTATACTGACATATATTGTGTGGGTTCGGACGTCTATGACACTTTCCGTGCTATAAACTTGACCATTAAGAGACGCGATGCATTTATTTATTTCGTCACTGACAAGTACAGCATCATTCAGAAAGGTGTAAATATAAAACAGAATTAGAATATTTGTACAGCTTATTAAACACAAATCAATCTGAAGATGTATACAATCTCCTATTGAATATAACTATTTAAACAGTAGGGGAAGTAATCATGTTTTTATAATTATACTATAAATGTATCAATTAAGTACCGTGAATGAACTCATGCTTTTTGATCACATTGTATGTAACGTATGTTGGCCGTTGGCCTTTTACTACTTAATACACTGTTGTTTCGCCTTGCTAATTTAACATTTAAAATTACCCGTGTAGCAAATGATATATATCAATCGTATTCATTGATTAATATTTACGAACATATACCTATGGCGAAAACAATTGTATTCAAGTAATTAGTCCTATACTTATTATTAGTGTATATGCAGCCTATATCACCCTCCTTTGTAATGTTGTTAATAGGAAAAGTGATTTAGCAACAATATAACGATGGCCTCTTATAAAAAATATACACTTTTTTACTTATAATATGTAAACCGTCATGGGCTAATAATAATTACAAATAATTCAAATGTAAATATGTTGATTAGTTTAAACGATTTTTTACAACGATTGTAGAGAAAGTTGTATTAACTTTTGCTTAGTCGCTCTCGAGGGTGTGCTCTTGGTTTTTCAGGGAATCTGTAATTTCAAGAGGAATTTTTATTTTCTCACGGTTACACAAGCTTGGTTGTACACTATTATTTTATTGTCCGGAGATATTTACCCAAATCCTGGCCCTAGTTCAAGTCACAATTCATCCACTGTCGGTTTGAATGGTGGAAGTTCTCTAAATATTTCGAATTTCTTGTGTAGGCCAAACTACCTGTCACTTATACACTACAATATTCAAAGTCTTTTATCAAAATGGATTTACTTTCAACTGAGCTAGCCTCCTTTGATATTCTTACCTTTTCGGAAACGTGGTTGGCATCTTCAATATTTGACGACCAAATTCTTATTCCTGGATTTTTGCGACCGGCTCGGCGAGATCGTTGCGGTGATACGTATGGTGGTGTTGCCGCTTATATCAAAGAAGGTATCAATTTTAAAAGAAGAAACGATTTAGAATTTAATAATATCGAGTGTCTTTGGTTGGAAATTAAGATTCGCACAACTGAGCGTATTCTTCTTGGTGTGTGCTATCGTCCTCCTAACTCTGGTAACAACTAATTTAATAACATTGAAAACTCAACAGGCTTGACAAGAGAAAGCGGTATTGATGATATTATTGTAACAGGTGATTTAAATCTTAACATTCAAGTTAATAATTCAGGGCGTAAGGTTCATTCTCTGTCACAGCAGTTTGGCATTTAGCAATGTATCTCAGAACCAACACATTTTACTGAGCACTCGTCCTCAATTATAGACCTCTTATTCGTCTCTAACTTAAACTCTCTTGTCCATAGTAGTGTTGGTGAGCCTTTTCTCGAGCAAAACATTCGATTTCATTTACCTGTATTTGGAATTTTTAGAAACCAAAAATCAGTACAGAAGTTCTCTCGTCGTAAAGTATGGAAATATGAACAATGAACAATTATGTACATTTACGACAAAAGCTTTCGGATACTGATTGGACAACTGTTAGAATTGCTAATAAAGATCTGTTTACATCTAATCTAACACAGAATATTACTGATATTGCTTGCAGTTGTATTCCACGCAAGGTAGTAAATATTTATCCAAATGAATCTCCTTGGATGAACGCTAGCATTAAATTAAAAATCCGGTAACGAAAACGTGCCTTTAGAAAAGCTAAACGCTCAAAACATCCGACGCATTGGAAAAGGTTCCGCAGCTTGCGAAACGAAGTAGTTGCTCTCGTTCGTAGTTCTATATCACGTTATTTTGAATAACTTGCTTCGAATCTCAAATCCAGTGAGCTCAATTCAAAGGACTGGTGAAAAACTTTAAAATCATTTGTCACTCAGACAACACCAAGGGGCATTCCGTCACTGGTCAATCCATTTAATGGTACACTTGTTACGGATGAACAACATACGGCGGATATTCTCAATGACGTTTTTGTCCGCCAAACATACGTTGACGACTCTAGTCAAGCTGTTTCCGAACACAAAGTTAGAGCTGAACACGGAAAACTAGATTCCTAATTATTTTACCATCTGAGGTTGAGGATGCAATTAATTGTCTCAAGACAGGTAAAGCATCGGGCCTAGATGGCATTAATAATCGTATCCTACGTCAAGCATCTGTCCAACTTAGAACCTTTATGTGAATTGTTTAATGACTCGCTTGATTCTTCGGTTATGCCATTAGAATGGAAATGTTTAAATGTCTGCGCCGTCTTTAAAAAGGTGATCCTTCAAACCCTTGCCCATTCTCTCTTCTTAATACAATGGAAAAGGTCTTTGAAAGAATTGTATTTAAACATGTAATAAATGTTCTTCGTGGTTTTATGCCCGGTGACTCTACTGTTGACCAGTTAACTTATCTCTATAATACATTTTTGTCAGGCTCTCGACGATGGACTTGAAATAAGAGTTGTTATTTCGATATAAGTAAAGCATTTGATAAGGTTTGGCATCGTTGTATATTGTACAAACTTGAACAAGCAGGACCTTCTGGTCGTGTACTGTCTTGGTTTTCCAATTACTTAGGAATACGGTCTCAGCGCGGTGTAATTCCAGGAGCTACTTTCACATTATCTGCGATTAAAGCGGGAGTCCCAAAGGGATCAATTCTAGGTCCTGTTCTACAGCTTTAACACTACAGACTGATATTAACAAAATATCTCTCTTGGCCGACAAATGGCTTGTTAAGTTCAATCCATCAAAATCAGAACCAATGGTCATATATCGTAAAAGAAATAAACCCATTCACCCACCAGTGAATATGTTCGACACAACTATTCCTTCTGTTGAATCTCACAAACATCTTGGCATTTTTTCTGTGATGATTGCAGTTGGCATGCTCATATTAACTACATCAAATATAAAGCCTGGTCCAGAGTTATATAATGAAACATCTTCGTTATCTACTTGAGAGGCGGTCTCTGGAAGTAATATTGTTTTCCTTTATTAGGCCTATCTTGGAGTATGCAGATGCTATCTGGAATAATTGTACACAATACGAAAAAGACGAACTGGATAAAATACAAAACGAATGTCCACGTATATTTACTGGTTGTACTAGACTTGTTTCTCTGCATTTACTACAAAATTGGTTTGGTTGGGAAACTTTTAGTACTAGACGCGAGAAACACAAACTTCTTCTCTTCTTTAAAATGAAAAATGGTTATACGCCAGATTACTTGTCGGTTTTTTTCCCCCAGACAGTAAGACAAGCTTCATCGAGAACACTTCATCCAATATATCTAGTTTCCGAGCCCGCATATCTTTGTATATGAATTCTTTCCTTCCTTCTACAATATCTGCATGGAATTTTCTTCCAGTATACGCAAAGGCTGTAAACAATATCGCTGGTTTTAAATCATGCCTCTATTCTGATAAGCCCAAAACACTTAGAATATTTTATTACGGGAAACGCCGGCGTCAGATCCCGCACACTCGCCTACGCAACGAGTGTAGTTCCCTGAATCACCATCTCTATGTTGAAAATATTGTTCCCTCACCATCTTGTATGTAGAAGACAGGAGACTAAATACCATGATCTCTTTATATGTCCCCTCTTTACTGAACAAAGGCAAAATATGTTTAATACTGTTCAATACTGTTCAATCTCTTTTACCCTCCGTTGCCTACTATATGGTGATGACACACTGACTGAAGAGCAAAACAGTACTCTGTTTGATGCAGTTCATCGTTTTATATATTTTTTCAAAAAGATTTGAAAGTCAGTGATCGACTCAAACCACAAACATTCACACATATTTTACTTTGCCTCTCCTTCTTTTCTTCTTCGTTCTTTCTCATATTATATTTTAACTAATTCAATACCGTTGATTACTTTAGAATAAAGTTGTTGTTTTTCTATAATAAAGGTTATTGCATTTAAAGTCTCTCATTCAATTACCTAAATTTTAAACATTATTTTTTAAGAGCTTGTATATTAATATGATTATAACTTCATCACTAGTATCCGCCTCAAATGCTAATTGTAATTTATTATAACAGGGAAAGGAACTCTATTAGTTTATTTCTACCGTTCCAATCCTGAAATTTGATTATGCATTTGTATTGAAATTGTGATAAATTTTGCTCAATAAAATATTAAACCAACTTGTCCGGTGACTACGCACTAAACTCACACGTACACACAGATGCCGTGAATTGAAGAGCGAGATCGTTAGCAACTGCGATTACCGGACAACCTTTCGATTGACTATCAGCATTGCCAGCTGTTACTCCGTCCCGAAAAATATAAAGTTTAGTAACAATTACACAAAGCGTAGTGAAGTTGTTAAATATATATATATATATATATATATATATATATATATATATATATATATATATATATATATATATATATATATATATATATATATATATATATATATATATATTCAATCAAAGTCATTGTAAACGATAACGTATACGTTTTCTACTCCAAGGTATATTTTAAGAACAATATTTATTCGAAATTTAGAGATTTTAGGTAGTCAACATAGTACGTACATACTTTCCAGTTATTATGTTTATCGAACCTTGGTCACTCTCTATATGAAACAACATATGTTTAGTTCACAATATATAGTTTAGCTATAATATGATACATGTATCCATGCTACAAGTATACCTTTCATCATGTTTAGTGTTCTTGTCATTTAAGAAGAACCTTTTCTTTCTTTTGATTTGATATCAAAACACTGTGCCATATTAAGTGTATCCTAGAAGAACCAGTTTAAAATGAAATAGACTTATGATTAATTCAATCTTTATTAGTTTTCAAATGTAAGGAATAAATCATCAATTGGCTTTATTTGAAAGAGTTGTACTAAAACTGACCATATAATTATTTAGCCCGATGGTAAAAAGTGTTCACATACATATTTTATCTTTATCAATTCATATGTTTAGTTATTCAGTGATTGTAAGGGTCGGCAGCGATGCAAAAGTTGATTGAGGGACAAACTTTTTAAATGTTTTAAAAAATCAACTTTTATATACTTTTTAGGTTCAATATTTAACAAGCATGATTCATATATCCGATGCAACATGAACAGCTGTAATAAGGATTTGTGCATTTGTTACGAAATAATATTTTATCAGATATCCAATCATAAAGCATTTACCTCTTCCCGTTAATGTTTAAATCCAAAAAAATATATGTTTCTGAATAAAATTTATCGGAACCACAATGTATTGTATATTTGTGTTGAATGCAGCTATTTAAAAAAAGATTTTTGTAATCCGGAAATGAATTTCAACCGCGAACATTCATTATTTTTCTCGATATTTTTTTTATTTGTCAAGATATCATCAAGATCATACAAATTCTTCAATAAGAAGTAGTGGGCATTTTGACATAAAGACGAAGCATTAATGTCGACAGACTTTTCAGTAATAATGTGAACGCCTTTTTATACAAAATCTGTTAAAATCTTTTTTTTTTGTAAATTTGTTTAACTCCCAGCTAACCCAAAACATGTCGCCAAGAATAAATGTTTCATTCCCCAAAAAGATCTTTCCATAAAGCTTAATTAAACATGTATTTTTTAAACGTTTAAGTTTTTGATCTTCCCAACCCACTTTTGCATCGCTGCCGGCCCTTAACCGGGTGATGAAATTACAATATAGGATTTGATTAGCAAGTAGTCTGAAAGGTAAAACATGACAATAACGAGTAATTTCAAATTAAAAAAAAGCAAACCTTTCCCACTTGTTTTCAGAATTGGGGGATAATATTTCAATTTGTCAAATATATCTTGTTTTTATATCGGCTGATTTTGACGTTCATTTCAATATGCGAGCACAGCTAGGGTCAATAAGGCCCAGGTGTAGTTTATCCAATATTGGGCTTGAATGACCCTGGTTTTTCGATGAAATAGATTACATTTCTCAACAGAGTAAATTGAACAAAACTTAACTTCCTTGTCTGTTCACCGAAATTAAACATGCTGTACGTTTCGGAAGTACTCGTTATTATAACAAGGAACATGTCACTTACGGTAAAACAGATTTCACCTTCCTTGCACCGGTTTTTCTGTTTAAACCCTTAACAAGTTTTGCTTGTGTAAATCTTTGGCTGACAGGTATCTGTCGGCTATATTTATATTTCAAAATGACGTAAGGGATGCACGTGTTTGTCTCTGTCGGATAATCATGCCATAACCGCCCTCGCGTGCCGTGATTATCTCAGCGGTGGAAACGTTAATACTATTTCCGGAAACTAATTTCTATAGTAAAATCTTTATATAGTAACATGGGTATTCCACATGTAGACTATGTATGTTTACTATTGCGATAGCTATATCAAATCTGGGTCATCATTTACAAAAGTCACCCCAAACTCAACACTCTTACATTTAAAATGTTTGTTTTAATATATTGCACCTTAATGTGAATGCATTATGATGTTATTTTGTCTTCTATTTTCAAAAAAGAAAATAAATTAGGAATAAAATATATTTCTATGTGAATGCTCTCTTTTGTTCTTGTTGTTTTCTTATCAAGTGGTTCGGCGTGTATATGAATTACGAAAGTATTTCACATTTCAGCGCAACTATTTCATAAATCTATTGAGCAATACACCATTTAGTAAAAAACGGATTCTCACTTGGTAAATTTGGTTAAGGTTCGCAATAATAATCACCATATATATTTGAAATTGTGTCCCATTTAGGGTTTTGCGTTTTCGATGATTTTCCAAATTACATGTCCAATGTAACTCAATCAAAACGTGAGTAATTAAATTGCATTAATTTATGACAATATATATGCAAAAAGCTACAGAAACATGCTCAGTAGCAAAATGTTTAAACATAAACCCGGTTTAGTGGCAATGGGCAACGCCAAAGACATATAACACAAATTCACAAACAAGAAACATAAAACAGTACACAACTTTACAAACAGCACAGTGCATAAATACTATATATAAGATAAAATGCAAAAGATAAATCTTATCAAAGTATGCATTAACTTGAAGAAACTTATCAATAAAACAAATAATAATAAAAAACGTAAAGGTAAACCCCAAGTACTTCAATGAATAGAGATCCCAACTCTATCTGCAGACGGAGGGAAACAATTCAGAGCACCTAATGCAAATACTTTTCAAAGATACGATGCAGTCATCGTTAGAAACCAAAAGCTTCACACACAGTCTGCCTTAAAAGGTTTAAAACTGTGTGATCATAGAGTTTCATATTAAAAAGCATCATTGTACTAAAACTGGGAACAAATAAAGAAAAACATTATTAAGCTAAAACATTATGACTGAGTGTCGAATAAGTGTTGTTGTTTATATATGTTTGAGAAATGTTCCGTTGTTATGTCACATTTTCTGTTCTTGATGTTTTTTTGTTAAAAAGCTTTTAGTAATAACGACAGTGACATATCCATATTGATAAAAAGTGTTATTATTGAAGACAAATATTGTCAATGCTGAAACACAAGCACAGGGGTGGTGGTGGATTTCATTATTCTATGTAAAAAACTGTTGTTTGAGTTATTGAATTGTATTAACCAGTGAAGGTTCTTACATTCAGGATACAAAGACAACTTGTTCTTCACTCTTTCATGGCTTTAACTCGCAACACTTAAGTTTCAAACTTATGGTGTTAAATATCTTTGGCACGTATGTGTTATCTGTTTTAGAATATGGCTCTTAAGCTCAATAGGCATGAGACTGTTTATGAAATGGTTTAAAACGTGAATCATTTAAACCGGTACTTAGGTTTCATAGAGTAAATAGGGCAGAGAGATTTTATCTTAAATTGAAATGCATATTGCATATTAGAATGGTTGAATATCCATCCATTCCCTCCTTCAAGTTCAACATTGACTAAAATAAACAACCAGTTCCTCATTTCTACTACTATAAGGGTGAACGCAAAATGAGTGTAACCCATGCAAGGTTGCGGATGCACCGTAGTAATCTAAATGATATTATAATAATCATTAAAACATAAAACATTATCATAGCCGAATTGCCAATGCGGTGAAATAGTGAACACCTACCATTCCTTCTTCACCTAACTCCCATATCATACAAAAAGGCATAGCCTTTTTGATAAACTGACCGCTACTAGGCCTTTGTTTTTTTAAGTACTTGTGTTTGGATCCAAAAACGTCCCGGAAAAAACCAAATCAACGATATTCAATCACGTTCAGCACTACATTAGCCAAACTAAACGCTCTTGATATCTTTGAAATAGATAAAAACAAAATCTATTCGACAACTGACCTGACCTGTCCTTGCCCTACCACGTCGCTGTTCGTTTCTTTATGTTTTTCTCTCTTTGGCTACTACCATACCTTCAACGCATTTTACCACCTCCTACTTTATAAATTTGTCAAACACCTTTAACATTATCCATCAAATTCTAACGATATTTACACTACAACAAAAAGCTTGAAAGAGTGACAGAAGCAAACATATTATTAGCTAACAAGTTACCTTCTCAATTTGGTCGAAATTTTTTTGATTTGTGCATACATAAAATTTTTATATTTCATGTATTATAACTTGAAAAATCCTTAATTATTGATTTTGCTTTAACTTTGTGGTTCCTTAAACTATTTTTTTAGGAAATATTGTTTAAACCAAAACAAGCCCAATTCGCTCTTGCATTACTAGATATCGTCTACTAAAATTGTAACACCAATCTTTGATAGTTGTTAAATATTGAAGAGATTTTTTCGAAAAAGCCTAAGCCTCAATGAATGGCCCTTGATGTTGGCAATATGTCTGGAATCATTCCAGCCCATATCTTCACATTGCATGTTATATGTTACATAAACGTAATGGTGGCTCCCATTGAATAACAAAGACTGTTCTAAATGAACTGTCAGTATGTTGCCTTTTACCCATATGTACATGCTCGGGATAGTAAATGATCACGCCAGCCATGCAAGTAGCGTTTAGGCCCTCATGGACTTCTCCTAAAATCATAAAATATTCAATTACTATGGTTAATGCATATAAACACGAACCTTGATATTAACTTTAAATCGGTAATAATTGAAAAGCAAGGAACTAGCTGCTAAAAAGAAACATAAAAAAGTGATGAGCACTTGTGAATTAAAGGGGTGGACTCCCCTAACAGGCCATACTATTTTAGCTGTTCCCTCGCCCCCCCCCCCCCCCCCCGCCTTTTATGTATTTTGCCAAAGTATAAATCGGTTCGAGTTGAGGTTCGTTTTCCTAAAAGTACAATACTACGAGCGAAATTCTTAAACAGCGCGATATGGGCCATAATGTGTTTCGTTTATAAAACATATTCTCTTCCGTTTTATAAAACAGTATTATATAATGTGTCGATTGTTTTTCTAAGCTCGAATTCTTGAACATAACTGTTAATCAACTGTGTTTTCTTTGGACCGAAAGGGCATTTTTTAATAATTTCTATGTTGTCATAAATACATTTCATATACTAGGTGGTATGAGTTATTTTCTATATATTTGCTATTTTATTTTGTATAATGTTGTATCAGAGTGCTCTACGGTAGATAGTGAATATTTCTGACCTATTAGAAAACACCTTAATGTAAAAACGCAGTTAGATAATACGATGATAAAATTGGGTCTAAGCAAAGTACTCCTCTGTTTTGTTTTGGTAACTTCAATTGTACAATTAGAGTTTGAAGAGTAAAAAGCATAACTGAGATGTCGATAAAAAAGGACTGTCGGGCTAATTTCTATCATTGTAAACTCGCGCTATCGTATAAGGCATTATCGTTGTATGTGTTTTCATATACAATATATAATGAAATATTGTCACATTTACCTTTGTCTTATTTCTTACAGCATAAAATCGGGCTGGTGAGTTTTGCGACTCAAATTTAATCGTTTTCAAGAGGATCAGACATAGGTATGTATGTGTATTTGTTCCACAACTTACTACGCTTAAACAGTTCAAGGCGCACAATATAGTTTTTTAATGCATGATAACGTTTCACTCAATTGACTTTAATGACCAAAGCAAAAGAAGAATATGATTGTGAACAGATGAAACATAATATATTTTATTTGTTCATTTGAAGCTGCCGGGCCACAAATTCTCATTTAAAATAATATTGTTATATTTTTTTATCTACCGATCTTCAAATATTGCTTTTCGTGCTCAATTATTGAATTATATTGCGAACTTACATTGAAATACGTTATTGTCTCCTAAGTACGGGATACGATTTCTTAATTTGACAATAATAAATAGTATGTCGTTGCTATAGTCTAATCAGGGTTTTCAATAGTTGGTATATTGTGTGTCTATTACGTTTTTAATCATCCTGGTATACTCTCTGACAAACGTGATTTATGTAGACAGATCTGGCCTCAGCATCACAAAAATAAATACCTTATTTTATGCTTGTTTATATTGGAACGGAAAGGTTGACTCACAATTTAATATAGTTCATTAATCTCTCATTTTGCGATATTTTACAGCGAAGGTCAAGGTGAGATATTATGTAGCACCCTCACTCTAAACCGCGTCCTAACAAAACAAAAACCGTAGGGCCATTCTTAGCATATGCTTAAGCGATTAACTGTTCCATCTATTCTCAGAATATCTAAACGACACCTGCCGGTAACGGTAATGAAGCTCCAATGAAAATAAACGCTTTGGCATTTTGACCACTTAGTAGCTAAAGGAATGATGACCTTAACAGCGATGAATTAATATTGGCTGGAGCCATTGTGTTATAATTAATAAATCCTTTGTGAAACAACTAAGTCTTTTTAGCAATAACCCAATACGTATTGCATATTTTGCTGTATAATTAATTGTTCTGTAGAAAATTAACGAACTATTTTATCAAAGAGAGAATGCACTTAACAACAGGTATGGCGTGTTAACAATTATGATATGCTATTAGCGGTTGCACAACCAACCATGCGTTTGTTTGCACATTTCGCACATTGCAACGTTTTTTTCCTTACCGCGGACGTTTTTTTAACTTATTTTCATTTTAAGCGGCGAATGAAGCATAATGTCCACCGCGTTCTTCCATCGCGTCGGGCCACCGCGCTACGCTGAGATGTGAAGTGTTAATTAGCGCTAATTAAGGTAGCTGCCAATTTTCTATATCGCCGCGATTTCCCGCGATGACGCAATCTCTTGGACTAGGTCCTCAGCAAAGCTCTCTGTGTTGGTACTGTTATATGACTGTAAGGTACCTAATAAGTTAAGAATAAGAATAATGTTTATAAATCACTGTGGGTACAACTTTTACCTTGAAATAAGCAGAATGTACACTTGTGTTTATTTATTGATTCTTTTATCAGTATTTCAAGTTTCAGAACCGAACCTAATTCAACGTATAAGAAATGAAGTTCATGTAACAATGGGTGCGGCTATCGATTCCAAAGGATTTGATTACACGAAGATGAATGCTATCGACAACAATAACTCAACTTCTCCTGACGCTTGTGGATGCTGTAGTGGAACAGATAATGACAACTGGTGGCAGATTGATCTCGGGAAGATGTACCTGATACAGGAAATCCAGATTTATGGAAGAACAGACGGTAATTGTTTAATTTTCATTTTTTCAAGTAGTTTCATGATTCCACTATATTTTCAGAAATACACTTGTAAATTAAGCAAAGGCGATAACAAATAAACGAGGTTTGAACTTAATGTAAGTATCTATATATTAAAGGGTTAACATATAATAACTTTCATCAAAGTCAAGTGACACTCTCATTCAAAATCACTACATAAACATGTATGAAAAACATAAAATTTGAGTGATGAACCTTTAACTACTTCATAAAAAATGCATATGGAAAATATTAATTACTGATAACAAGATTGTAACATTGTAATTAATAGCTGAAAACGCACAAATATTAAATGTTTGATGAATGCTAAAAGATGTACTGTGATCTACGATCGATTCATAAGGTTTAAATATCGTGTTTTAGGCACCTTATATTCAAATTGAACACCGTATCCTTCATAAAAGATTTTTTTTCGACATTTATTAATCCTTTTTGGTAAATTTAGACAATAGCATTATTTTTGTTAAGTCTTATTTGGGAGTAAGAGTGCATTTTTAAAAGAGTATTTGATTATTCCATATTGACCTAAAAGGATTAATATAGCTAATTATATTTTGTTGATATAAAATTGTTCTTTTTTAGTTCATGCTTGTAATTGACTTAAACAGACTTTGGGTGACAGTTAATTTCAAAGCAGATCTACATTTAAAATTGATGGATCGCTATTTAGTAAATATAAAATCTCAACATGTAGCAAATACATTTCATAGTTTGAATAACTGTATAAAACACAGCTATTTCATCACATTAAATACACTCATGCTCAAATCATGATGCTTTTCTTATCCGTACTTCACTTAGGAAAGCAGTATGTTAACACTGATGATTTAGGGATAATATATCTTGATTAGAATGTATGTTAGACAAGGGAAATTCCGATTAATATAAATCGCTGCAAAGATAAATTTGTAAGCACCTCACGACATCTATCTCATCTAAATACTCAACGCCTTTTAAATGCAAGCCACGGGGATTTGTGATTACTCCTGATGTATTATTTAAAATACATGTATTTCTGTATGTGTCTTTAATTGTATTTCGTAATCTACTTATCGCCAACAGTCCTATACGAACTTTTCAAATGATCGGGTGTAGGGATTATCTAGAGATAAAGACATGAGAATGATGGTAAATACTCTTTCAGGCCATATACTGAGTTTAATATAAAAGTTAAAACTAAATTGCTTAGCCTAAAGGTGCTTTCGGAATTTAAAAGGCAGCATTGTGAAAAATATATTTTGTTACCTTTAAAGTTTCTGATTCGACAACTAAAATACATGTATATAAAAAGTTAAAAGTGCTGAAAGTACACAGGGACGGTTTGCAAGATGATCTTTACGCTGTCTTGCTGTCTAAAGAGGCAGCAGTAAATGTTTGCATGGTCTGTGCCCCGTTTCAATAAGACATCTTTGTCGCAAACCTTACGTTAAGAGTGATCGGGCTCAACCGTTAAGCTACGGGCGACTCTATGCGATATTAAGCGCAGCTTACCCCAGAAACGGGGTGACGACTAGATAGTTACAATCTTAAACCTTACAGCCTTTAGTGAAACGGGGCTCAGCAGAAAAGTTTTAGAGCTTGTGATGTTTTTTTATTAAATATACGAATTGCTCTAAGTAAAAACACTATTAAAAAGCGTAAGAATTTGTAAGAAATGTCACGAACTATTGTTGATAATTTGTACGAAACGTCCACCTAAAGTGGCATAGTACTAAATGTTCAAAGTTTGCACGTAATACATTAGACTTGTATTTGATATCTATTTCTGATTTATAAGCAGTTGTTCTGTCTGAAATGATATCGTTAAGCATGTATCCCCCTCAAGTTCATTGAATCGATCAGAGACACTCTAGGTGAAAATGTAAATCATGTAATTTCTGTCAAGCCCGCTTGCTGCGAGCGATACATAGTTGTCACCATGGTTGTTCCGTGTATTACAGTTACACAATTAGAGTTCGCAAATCTAAGTCGTCTTACTTTTAAGCCTAATGGTTTATACCCAATCTTGATATTTGGTATATATTGCGATTTATTTAATTCGAAATAAAACGTAAGTCATATCATACTAACTTGTACAAATTGTCGAAAAACAGTTATGCTAAATCACAATAAATCACATTAAAGCATGTGTTCCCGGAAAGTATGAAGCCGGGTGTACATCAAGTTGTGGTAATTGTAGTGGTGGAAACACAAGGTGCAAACCAGATAGCGGTCACTGTTCAAGTGGATGTGCCCCTGTATACAAAGGGGACTTCTGTAAAACTCGTTAGCGTTTCTGCTCTTTCTTAGCAAAGAATAATTACAAGAAACTGTAAAAGAGTTTATCAGGATGCTTCTGAACGACAAATTTATTTCGAAATAACTACAATGCCGAAGTGGGTTTGTACGGCAGAAGCTCAAAAATGGAAAAAAAGTCAAATTGTATGTATTTTTAGCTCACCTTAGCCGTAGGCTGAGGGTGAGCTATTAGAATCGATGAATGTCCGTCGTCCGTCGTCGGTCGTCTTTCGTCCGTCGTCCGTCCACAATTATTTTAATAAAACTCTAGTGATCAAATTTTTGCCTCAATTGTCACGATACTTGGTCAGGATGTTTGTTCCAGTAATTACTCAGAGGAATTCAAATATGGGACAATTGGAATAAAAAAAACTAGGTCACATGCCCAAAAATCGAATTTTTTGTTAACACTCTAGAGGCTACATTTTCAGTTCAAATATCCTGGAAATTTGTCAGTAAGGTTGTTTTGTTGATTTCATACTTAAGTTTGAAAATGGGTCATCTGTAGTCAAAAACTAGCTCACAGAGCCCAAATATGGAAAAACCTTGTTAACACTCAAAAGATAACATTTTCAATCCAAATATCCTGGAAATTTGTCAGAAAAGTTTTTGTTTTGTTGATTTCTAGCTCAAATTCGAATATTGGTCATCTGGGGGTCAAAAAACGAGATCACAGATTCCAAATTTGGAAAGACCTTGTTAACACTCTAGAGGTAACATTTTTAGCCCAAATATCCTTGAAATTTTATGTAAGGTTGTTTCGTTGAATTCATGCTTAAGTTCGAATATGGGCCATCT
Organism: Mya arenaria; assembly: GCF_026914265.1. Classification (NCBI taxonomy): domain Eukaryota; kingdom Metazoa; phylum Mollusca; class Bivalvia; order Myida; family Myidae; genus Mya; species Mya arenaria. Next base: position 22,855,170 of record NC_069124.1, on the reverse strand, counting down.
GGGGTTCGAAAACGAGGTCACAGAGCCCAAATATAGAACACCTTGGTTAACACTCTAGAGGTAACATTTGCAGCCCAAATATCCTGGAAATTTGTCAGAAAGGTTGTTTTGATAATTTTTAAATCAAATTCGAATTTGGGTCATCTGGGGGTCAAAAACTAGGTCGACGAGCCCAAATATGCATGCCTTTAGATTGAAATTGAATGATGAAATCAATGTACTTTATATTAAAGTTCATCACCATGGATAAACTTGTTAAAGTATGTGGTATGGCATACATTCATTTTTATAGTGACAGTTTGAATGGCCCCAAGTCAATTTCAGCAACCAGTGAATACATCTACTGTTTTCAAGTGAATATGTTAATTACAGTTATGATCCTTATTATGTCACGTAATTAGAACATATTTAAGTCGTTATAGGTGGGGTGAAGGCATAATTCAGCCAAAAACAATACAAGGTAGGAGTTAGCAAAGAAGAAATGTTTTAAAAACATGCAAATGAATTACATTGTTATCATTTATATACATAGGGGGCACCAATTTACACTCGTATATAAAACAAAAGGTATTACTCAACACATGTATACATCGCTATTACATTTTTCTCACGTTCAAAATGAGTAATTTGAAACATCTGTTTGTATACTGATAATTCCACAATTTATTTTCCCCGTATATTCTTCGTTGGTAAATGTCATCCTTAACTAAAAGTAAGGTTACCCCTTGCTATGTAAAAACAATAATCCCTTCAGCCTGTGCACCCGGAGAGTATGGGCCAGGGTGTACGTCAGTTTGTGGCTACAGTAGGGATGGAAACATGACGTCCAATACGGATTACGAGCATTGTCCAAATGGATGTTCCGTTGGATACATAGGAGACGTTTGTACTTCACCTAAGTTAAACTTCTCGAGATAATTGTACTTACTAACGACTTTATACGTTAGATAGTCTCCACAACATTACATTACTACTGTGAAAAATACAGAACAAGCCCAGTTTTCAAAACTTTTGTAAAAAAAAAACGATTAAAGAAGAAGAGTTCTTCAGACATCCTAAAAAAAATCGTACTTATTAAATTCTTCAGATATATATCAGATATATTATAATATTTGCAATATACTCATTTTTTTATTTTGTTTATATAAGTATCATTCTTCACGATTGAGATTATTTTTTATAGTGTCGGAGTGAGCAACCGCATTGATTTGACATAATTGTTTGGCTACAACATGGTTTCTGTGTAAACCATTATGTTTTATCACAAATAAATACGCCAAAACATAAGCGTCTTAATGTAATACAATTGATGTACTATATCTAGGATTTTTAACATCACGTTTCTACAGAATGTGCCCCAGGAGAGTATGGAAAAGGATGCACATTGCACTGTGGTCATTGTCATGATGGAAATTCAACATGCAACTACAGCAACGGTCACTGTCCACATGGGTGTGGCGCTGGATACAAAGGAGATTTGTGCAAATCCCGTAATTTAAAGCACTGTCATTGTCAAAATGAAATATCATTAAGTTACAAAACATGGACTAAAATCTGTCGTCATACATAAATCAAAAGCAAAAACAATTTTCCTGACAAACCAAACGATTTTCGTGTTCTGATCTTATCATGTTTTTGTTTAACGGTTCTTTTAGAATAACATATTTTTTATATATTTCATTTTGATTTTGTTCACAGCAACATTAAATTGATTTTGAATTTGGTAAATTTGATAAGAAATAATAAACTAGATTTTACCCAATTTTCCTGATACGTTCAAAATGTTTATAATACATATTAATCTGCAAAAATGCATTTTCTTTTAAGTATGTGATCCCGGAAAGTATGGACAAGGGTGTACATAACAATGTGGTCAATGTCGTGATGGAAACACCACATGCAATACAGACAGTGGACATTGTCTACAGGGGTGTGCATCTGGATACAAAGGGGATTTGTGTAATCTTCGTACGTTCGCCATTTCCTATCAACTTGTATTGTAATGACTTTCTTTCCAAATACGTATTTCAAACAATGTAGAGTGTACCAATAATAACCCAATCCTTAAAACATAACCTCACTGTTAGCGCATACATGCTATTTCTCAAATAGTCTCTGGAGTTCGAATTGGTTTTACATGTTTTTCATTACCTATAATAAGTATGAACCTGAAGATATTGTTCAAAATATTTGTTTCAATACTTGTGTTTACTAGAATTTCCTTTGAACATTTACTACCGCAAAATGTAAATAATAAAATGTAATTGATTATTTTTACGAATTCTGCGAAACACTTTTAACCTACAAGATCAAATATTTACTCGGTAAAATTCCTCATTTATACACTGATACACATACCGTATGAGCTCTTTCATACACATTTATACAAACATACGTTTCTAAAAAGCAATAGATTGACCCAACTAAGTAAATGTTCTAGCCTGTGCTCCTGGAGAGTTTGGATTGAACTGTGTATCAAACTGTGGCAACTGTTATGACAGCCACATGACATGCGACACGTATAACGGGCACTGTCCAACCTGATGTGCCGCTGGATACAAAGGAAACGTGTGTAAAACCAGTGAGTTATAAGTCTGTTAATTGTCATGAATAAACTATATTGTTTCAACCTTTTATTATCACATTGTATGGTTATTGAAAATATATCATGAAGACGCACATTTTACTGCTGATCTGGAATATTTTGACACAAAATCGTATTAATATTGTCGAAAGATGTTTCCAAATCTCTGATAAAAATTTCCATCATAAAATTAGCTTAACACCTATTGGCATCAAAACATAGTGCAACGGATGTTCGTTTTAATCGGATGTATTTTAGACATGAACAATTGAAATGCTTTAGGTTTTGGCTTTCTCCAACCGCTTTGTATTGTGTAAACAATATAGGCATGACAATGCGGTTTAACCGATTACTATTGAGACAATTCATATTGCGAGTTCATGAACGAATGCAATATATGATTTCAAGAATAAGAATCTCAATCATATGTAGGCGTTAAAAGTTAAAAGTTTTACTGGCAGTGATTATACAACAACATGGTGATAAACTCAGGCGTGAATTAAATACAATGAGTAAATAAACAACGATAAAAGAGAAATAAGAAAAACAAAACAAGAACAGATATTGCGCCGAAAGCAGGTACCCTGGAGATGTAATCATTGCATCATGGCCGTTAGATCAAATAGTTGTTTTGTGTTTTATAAAACAACTTGTTTTTGTTGCGGATTTCGTCAATTATGCAGTGTTGAGCAAAGTAATATTTCCATCGATTTTTATCAAAAACAGACAGAAGGTTAATACGAATGTAGGAAACACTGAATGTAATCGCTAAAATGCTTGGATTTTAATAACCTAATGATTAAATGAACATACTGATGGAAAAAGTTATATTTCTTAAAGGACGAAATAGAAATCTGCACACATGTGACACAGAAAATTATCTGCATTCAATATTTGCGATTATATAAATTCATACCGAGTGCTTATAAAATTGCAAATATTTATGATGCAGTTTCATATCAGTACAGATTCAGAGGTGATGTGAAAAAGTCACATTAACTCTGCATAATCAGATCTGAATCCTTATTGATAACTCAAGTGTCGCTATGCCTGCGAAGTTTCAACACATCATTTCTTTAAGCGTGTCATCGATATAAGGAGCTTTATTACTTCCTTCCATGATAAATTAATACTATTATTTTCTGGTTTCCGTCATTGAAACCACTTGAATAAAAACAAGATCAAATGCAAATGAAAAGCTTCAATATGATAAAGGGTTTAAAAACGATTTAAGATCGTTTTGATCACTAGATGTCACTAAAATAATGGTTCAAACTTAGACAACTAAAAATTGTTGGTTTCAGTGTACGAATTTAAATAGTTCACCGAGGTAACACAATAAGTCTTATTTCAATTTTGGTGTAGCCACCAATGAAAAATTTCCTTTTGGTGTTTACGAGGTGACATTTATTGCGATCTGATACTAAAACAAACAATTTATATTTTCATTATATGTAACTCACTATGTGATTTTGGGCCCAAATGAGGTATCTGGGCGAAATTGAGTTATTATCATATTCATAAAGCTTATTCTTTCCCCAACACAAATCTTTTTTTTTCCCCAAAAAATCCAAGTTTTGACTGAGAAACTGAAGTTTCCGTATAACAGGTATAACAACGAAAAGTGTGTTTCTTGATAATGTTTACTTCTGAATATATATATATATATATATATATATATATATATATATATATATATATATATATATATATATATATAGAGAGAGAGAGAGAGAGAGAGAGAGAGAGAGAGAGAGAGAGAGAGAGAGAGTGAGAGAGAGAGAGAGAGAGAGAGAGAGAGAGAACATGTATATCATAGTGCTACACTTAAGACACACTAGTAAATCCTTTAAATGAAAAGCATTACAATTGTAAACCTCTGATGACAATAAAAATATGGTTGCTATTGCAACAGTTTTCCCAAAATTTAAAAAAATCCAATGGTTTTTTTTTCCAATAATCAGTTTTTGACATTAATTATTTATTATATAAGTTAATCTTCCTTAGGTTACAACAGTATTTCAAGCATCTCGTTATTATACTTAACTAGTTAATAAAGGAATGAATGAGACTTTAAACATGTTAAACACAAAACAATGATGGAATAAATCATTTCACTTTTGATATTCAAGTATGAATTAAGGCATCATTTTGGTGAAAGGCAAACTTTCACTCGAATAAGATGTAAATACATTTAACTGAAAATGGTAAGTTACAAGTGTAACCCTCTTGTGACAGCATAATACAAAAATGGTTGCCATGGAAATGGTTTTCCTTATAATTCATATAAAACAATGTTGTTTTTCATGAATTTTCATTTTTAAGTCATTAATTCATAATAGTATAAAGATAAATGCACAGAAGTTCATGTACCTGAAATAACAACCGTGTTTCAAGGATCGCAATAATAATCCAATGAGATGGAAGTTTAATTAACTTAAAATGATAAGTTGACAACTATCATGATATCTATGAACTTAAGGTGATATTGTAGACAAAAATGATACCAAAGCAACATCAATAAGCTTAAGCTATAGATCTGAAAATGACCATTTGCATAATCCTCAAAAAAGGTTGGTTAAAATTATGACATATATTTAAATAATTATATGACTTTGCCAAATGTGATAAAATCAATATTATTCAATTAATGTAAAACCAAAGCTAAGTATAAACTGTATCATCTCTTTTAAGTATATTTTTTTACTCAGTTGCATTTACAGACTGGTAAAAGAGTATCATGAGTAATTAAGTTGTTTAGGAAGCCCTACGAAAAAATAAGGTCATGAGCAATCTGAATAAAAGGGAGATTACAGCAACGAAACGGAAATGGTATTTGTAGATGGGAATTTATTTGTTAAAACCTTGTAGAAAAAGGTTAAATACAACTATTTGTACTATATAAACTACCTGACAGTTCAGCAAAAGACAAACGCTAAAATAATGTTTGTTTATTTGAAATAACAGTGAATTGTGTGACGTCAGGTTTGAAGTTGATTTTCTCGAAAACGAGGTTACCTCATTTGAACCCAAAATATCAGAGTGTGTCATATTATGCTTGAAAAGGATATTAAATGACAGTTAACAGTTGTAAACAATGAACAATACACTGTTTGAAACCGTGAATTTTCCTTTTTATTTCACTAATAGCACAATATAATCCAAGGTAAACATACAATGAAAAAAATATTATCGTAAAATTTAACAATTATTCTTTAACTGTATTATCGTATTGATATTCACATTTACAAAATAACATATTACCGTGATGCGCAACAAAGATTGCAGTTTTTACTTAGCATATAAAAGTAAAAAAGTAAGACGTTTGAAGCATTAACAACCATTTGGGTACAAGGTGGGGACAGAATATTGCCAATTATAATACAGAATGTCACCCCGGAGAGTATGGACCCGGGTGTACGTCGTAATGCGGTCAATGTAGCGCTGGGAACACAACGTGCAACGGATACAGCGGCCATTGTTCGAGCGGATGTGTACCTGGATACAGAGAAGATACGTGTTCAACTCGTAAGTATCGAATTTTTTAGTAACGAAATTTAATTAAAAAACGTGTATAATTGTACAATACAATTTTAGGCCGATATGCATACACAATATTTTGTTACAAAGGTTTAATTGAATATACATTTTATAAATCGTTTATCACATTGACAATCAATTATAAGTGTGTGTAACCTAAAAGAGTGTAAAAATTAAAATTCTGAGTGTTTGGATGATTTCAAGTGGTGAACTCGTGACCAGAATTACAATTAAATGTATTGTTGTAATCCATCCAACCTGTGACCCCGGGAAATATGGACTTGGATGCACATCCAAATGTGGTCAGTGTGTTGATGGAAAAACAACATGCACCATTGACAACGGTGACTGTTTGAATGGATGTGCTTCTGGTTTTATTGGAGAAACATGTCAAACCCGTACGTTGGAATGTTGTAATATGTATGCCTCCTTCTCATCAACACTATTTTGTAAATTGATTGAAATGTCGGTGGGTTTCATAAGCGTTATAGTCAGTTTAAAAACTACTTTATTCTACAAGAAATAATGATTCGAGGTAGCTCTATCACCCTATTCCGCTTCGGCGGCCTCCCTGATTTTTCTTCGAATCGATTGCATTTTATATTATATATGTACACATATTTATATTTATACCGATATGTTGGATAGAATACTTCTTCTACGGTTAGTGTATAAAAAGGACTACTTTCTGTCTTTGCCGGTATGATGGTACTGAATGTGTTTGTTTCAGCTAGAAGGAACCAAACGCCTTGTCATTAATTGCCAATATTAGACGCATGCAGGGCGGCTTGAAGACGACTGTACATCTTCTAGGCCAACAAAAACCGATGAAAATCAATTTAGAGATACCCATGTACATGTTTTAATATATCGTAACCATCCGTAAATTGAACTACATACGTATTCAAGCATTCACGTTGTAAAGAGTTCTTTATTTAATCAGAAACTATATATTATTTATATACAACAAAGTATGAAGCTTAACTGTTTTAATCCTAAAAAAACAACTTTTATCACTACTGCACGCCTATAAAACGCAATTTCCAACACTTATCCATGGTGCATTTTTTGCATTATCGTGTTGCAGCTGTGGCTTTGCTTTTGTTGTGCAAACTTTAGTATTGTATATTTCATCTGATATTTTTATAATATTTCGAAAATCGGAGAATGTGGTTTCTGTGTAAAAACACTTTTACTGCAAGTGGCTACGATTCGGATTCAATATTGTAGACTTCAGAATTTACGAAAGTGCGTTAAAATAAAGAAATAATTAAATCAGATTAATATTTAGCCGCATTTTATGACGCAATGAAGTCAACAGGGCGCCATTACAAAGTTTGGTCGCAACGAACAAATAAAAAAGAAGTCGGATAACTTCTAGTCTAGGTGAGTTCTACTTGAATTATTTGAATTTCGTATTTAATTTAATCATTCATTATAGCTATTTGAAAAGCTAGCGATTAGTTTTATTTTCAAACGAGATTCTGAACGATCGGCGACCGATAAAAAGACCCATCACTGTCTGAAACGGACACCGAGTCACAATGCTTAGTTGTACTGTGCCAGTTACTGAATAATTGAATAAGTGAACACTATGACATAACTTGATTTTCAGTGTTCATCTTTCAGATATTGACGGTCAGGTTATCAATAGGAAGTTATCGAAATCAAATGTTCGAAATGACAAATTACATTGGATACTACACCACCCCAGACTTGAAGGTTTTCAAGCAACAAACCGAGACAAAGTGCACCTCTTCAACATTTTGTGGCCATGAATAAAGTCTCTCTACTCTACCGTCTGGACTCCATGCACTATCAAGTTTGACTAGTATCTTTTCAGCCCCCGTAGATCACAATGACCTCTAAAATAGTTCACTTTAACGATCTACTCAATGCATAATTGACAATGTCTTCACTAAATTCACAGATAAGTGTCAACAGCTCAAACTTAAATGTATCCCAAGACACATCATCACGACTATCCTTACTAAAGAATGTTGACAATCTAGGATACACATATGTTTCCTCCTCTCACTCTTAATGACTTTCATCCTCCATGTTCAACGTATAGTTCTCAAATTAAACAAATCAAAATTAATCATACTACATCATATTACTTCATCTTATTCTATCTCACAATTAATAGCAATAAATAAAGCAGTTTCTTATTCAAGTACAACTTTTATAACTCTTCCAAATCTCAAACAAGTGGAACACTATTTGAACAAATCATATCATCAATTTATATAATGTATATCGGGCACAAAACAACTAAATGCACATCATCTTTCCAGCATATAATCATATTTAATTATAATTTTATTTCAATATCCGCAAACCCCTATTAGCTCTTTTCTGCATAGTGCACATGCATAACATAACACTTCCCTATAAGTGTTTTATCACCTTGAATTATCGTCACTTAATCACATAATCCACTTTAATCTGATTACCGACTTGCAAATGAACCGCACTGTTACACCATGAGTAAATAATTCGCACAATTCATAAATTATTGCACGCACAAATCAGTGTCAGTAATTCAACCTCAACTATTCTTAATATATTACCACTCACTAACATAATGTCACTTCAATACACAAATGTAATTCCGAAAACTGAACAATATTTATTGCTTCCAGTTTCAAAATTAGTTTTGTGTATAACTATTTTTGGTTTAATTAGTATGACGCTCTTTATATACGAAAATGTCTTTCTCCATGCTATTACTGCATAATAAACTAAAGTATTATGCTACACAAGTCTATGCTCTATGCGTTCAATTGATGTCTTTATGATGTAAATATAATAAGAAGTATTACTTAACATACTTGTTATCGGGTAATTAAATTCCACAATGGCACCGAAGAGTGAGTATGTATCCGTTTCTCGTTAGCTACCCATTCTATTTTTTTTCTTGGATGCACGGATAAGTTTGCACATTCGAATGTGGCCACTGTGGTGGGGAGTTATAGCTCAGTGCAAAAACTGAAATTAACATAGTCCAAATTGATGTTTTCCAGAATAAAAAGGAGATATGTGTACAACTAATAAGCTATTTTTTGATGTCTTTAAGTAATACGTGTTTACTTCCTTGACAAGTTACCTAGTTAATGTGACATGGTTATCAAATAAATTACTTATCAAATCAATTACGAATGAAACGTATCAATGTATTAATTCCAACAAAGGTTCGAAGCGACTGACACTCATATTCGTTCATGAAACGAGGCTATAAATGCTATTTATGTACTTGTATGCTTGTACATTAGACAAAACTTGTATACTTCATTGTGGTCAGTGCCAAGGTGGGAATACCACGTGCAGCAAAAAAAAAACGGCAAGTGCGCGAAAGGGTGTGAACCTGGTTGTTTCGGAAACATACGCAGAAAGTGCTAGTTTTGAAATTAGTGCAAATTACTCACTGTGATATAATTAATGGGAACCTTTATTCACCATCGCAATAGATTTTTATTTCAGAATTAAAACAAAATATTTAAGAATGAAAGCAAAAGAAAGTGTAAGGTTATAAAAAAATCTTTTAATTTTAATTAAATTTGTCATGTTTTGAAAATATTTTGCCGGATTTAACTGTTGCCGTAACTGCAGTGGAAAAAATAAAAGAGCGTTTTAATGGATGTGAACAGGCCGTTGGATTTGCATTGCAGTACACATTATTTATGTCTGGTATGCAGATAATTGCAACTTGGTAATAAGAGTGAGGTTTGTGCATATAAACTGGTTTAAACCCCCAGTAAATTTACATTTTACTGACCGTTCCACGGCTGTACCTAACAATTCTTGATAAACACACCTAGTTTTTTATATATAGTGTTTATGCAACGTGCTGTTTGTGGAGTTTTGTGCTGTTCTTCTATGTTTCTTGTTTGTTATTTTATGTTCTATGTCTTTGGCGTTTACTCAGTGCCATTAAACCGGGTTTATGTTTAAACATTTTGCTACTGAGCTTGTTTCTGCTGCTTTTTGCATAAATATTGGACCTGAAGTTAACAAGGTGTGATTAACAAAATATATATTCAATATATATTCAAAGATGTCTTTATTACTGTACACAATTCTTAAGGACTTTGTTCTTGTACAATTTATTAAAAACATTATAACCTGTAGTTTTTAACCAGGTTTTCAACGAAAACCGGGTTATTAGAATGAGGTTGTCGTTGGGCGGGCGTCAAACATTGGTTTCTGTTCAATAACTTTAGTTAGCATTGATAGATATTGATAAAACTTGGTGTGTAGGTAGCTTATGGGAAGAGCTAGCTTGGGATTGCTTTAGGGGGGGGGGGGCTAAGGTCAAGGTCACTGTTACTAAAAATAGAAAAATGGTTTCTGCCCAATAACTTTAGTTAGCATTGATAGATATTGACGAAACTTGGTATGTAAGTTGCTTATGTGAAGAGCTAGCTTGGAATTGCTTTTAAGTGGGGAGGGGCTAAGGTCAAGGTCACATTTACTTAAAATAGAAAAATGGTTTCTGCCTAATAACTTTAGTAAGCATTGACAGATATTGATGAAACTTGGTGTGTAGGTAGCTTATGTGAAGAGCTAGCTTGGGATTGCTTTTGAGGGGGGTGGGGCTAAGGTCAAGATCGCCTGTTACTAAAAATAGAAAAATGGTTTCTGCCCAATAACTTTAGTTAGGATTGATAGATATTGACGAAAGTTGGTGTGTATGTAGCTTTTGTGAAGAGCTAGCTTGGGATTGCTATTGAGGTGGGAGGGGCTATGGTCAAGGTCACTGTTACTTAAAATAGAAAAAAAGGTTTCTGCCCAATAACTTTAGTTAACATTGACCGATATTGATGAAACTTGGTGTGTTAGTTGCTTATGTGAAGAGCTAACTTGGGATTGCTTTTGAGTGGGAAGGGGCTAAGGTCAAGGTCACTATTACCAAAAATAGAAACATTTCTGCCCAATAACTTTAGTTAGGATTGACAGATATTGATGAAACTTGGTGTGTAGGTAGCATGTGAAGAGCTAGCTTGGGATTGCTTTTGAGTGGGGAGGGGCTACGGTCAATGTCACTGTTACTTGAAATAGAAAAATGTTTTTGCCAAATAACTTTTGATAGCATTGATAGATATTGATTAAACTTGGTCATTTACGCCTCTTTTTGATAAAAGTAAAGATAAAGTCATACAACAAATTAATTGGCTATAATTTCTGATTGCCCATAACAAAAACCTGGTTTCGTCGCATTGCGGTGCTTCTAGTTTTCATTTATTATTGCCGTTTCATCGACACTACATATATCTGTTTGGATATTTATAAACATTATTATTGTTCTAATAACAAAAACATTTATATGACTGTTACTTCATGCGTTCACTCTTTCGTAATTTCAATAAAACCATCTTTACATTATTTCAGTTAAGAACCAAGATAAATACCAGGCGACTCCAAACGAAAATATCGCAGCTGTTGTTGTTGCTGCGGTCTCATCAACATTACTGTTCGGTGCAATAATATCTAACGTAGTGTTTATATATCTGTATTGCAGAAGGAAAGTAAGGTACAGGTATCTAATATAATTTATTAATTATAATTTATTGTTTCACGGGTTGCTTTGGGTATATGCCAAAACCAACTATACATATTGCATAAGGGGTTACCAATGAGACCAACCTTGATTCATTTTGTTAGAGCATGGTAAAACGTAATACAGACCGTTAATTTTTGTCGAGAACTGCAAATTATTTTTCACCCGAGGTTTGGGTTTCGGAAAGGAATTATATCATATCGTACTACGCTGATGTCTTAGTTAATATTCTTTGGTTATAAAATGTCGGTCATTTAAGCAATTTTATGTACTAAGTTTTTAAACAATCACAATTTACGATCGAAGTAAACATTGACCATATGTTGACCGTCGTCAAGACATGGCATCGTCAAAAATACTTACTCATATTTGTGATTTCCCTCCACTAATTTCTTTACCATCGATTTAGGTCAACAACAAATTGATCTTTAAGGGGCTGTACACCAGATTGGCACAAAAAAGCTTTTTTTGATAACGAATCTCATGACAATTATCTAATAGAATGTGTTACGCTTTGATATCATAATTTAAAAAAAATGTACCTCAATGTAAACAATAAATTGTGTCGGAGACCGGGCTCGAAACCGTGTCGCCAAATTTCCAGTCCAGCGTCGTACCGACTGAGCTACGACGGCTTACTCTTAATGGATGACATTATTAAGCTAAACACCTACCTCGGCAATATCACGTGATAACACCGACTAGACAATCACGCATAAGGAATGAATTCTATCTGGTAGACATACCCAGTATTCTTTTTAATGGAAAAATACGAAATAACTGCTGAACTTAAATACATTGTAAACTATGTGGTACTTAAGTTAGTAAGTTTCAATGCATTGTAAACATCAATGCCAAGTTTATTTCAGTTTTCGACAAATTTCTCTTTTTTTTTCGCTATTTTATCATACGGAGAACAGCCCCTTTAAGTGATATCGATGATTTTCTATCTAGTAATATTCGTATCGGAAACCAATGCTGTAGTTTTTCAATTATTAAAATAAAATTTATGCTAATGGACCAAATTGAGTTTCGCTCAACTTTACTTAAAATATGATTCTGTTTTAAATTATGCTTTTGGTACTTGTTCAAAGTTAACTATTTCGTTCATGAAATTACTTCACGGAGATACTTAGCGTGCATATATACACTTCATGCATAAGTCCAAAAAGCAACATTGATCCCATGTTATTTTTATAGGAATGGAACAAAGAAAACAGACACTAATTATTATACAACTCCAGGACCATCTGTATCATCTGTTTACGATATCATTGATGTGACAGAGCGTAAGACTTTTATTTTATTTAATCTATATATTCAGTATTTTAAACGGAGCACTTGATTCATTCACTTCATACGCCTTATGCCATGATTTTGATTATATTTTTTAAGTATAGGTTCATGCATTTATATTTACACCTCAACTTCCATTCCTTAAATGAATGGCCTTCCGGCAATTGAGATTATCATCCAATGGATGTTTGGTTATGCTCGGATCGCGTACAAATATACCAGTTTATTGATTTTTTTTATCTTTTTATTGTTTTAATTTTGTCAGCCGTCCATGAAAAACTTCAATGAACATGTGAACAATGTTAATCTATTATTTGATATAATATTACTGTCAATCGTGTTTCAATTTTACGTTAAAAATCAACTAAGAAGTTGTTTTCCCGTGTTGTAATAACGTCATATGACAGACTGTTCTCGATTACGGTCGGGTTGTTTTATTTACAGAACGGGTGAGAAAGAATAACTGAAAGGTTTTCTTAAATGAACTTAAGAATGCTTTTTAACAATCTTGGAAAAAGACAATGAACTATTTGTGTAAATATAAGTAATGAATCAATTCCTAAGACGTATGTCATTATCGGGATATGAACGCAGTTGGGCTGGTAAAAGTACGCCTGGAGTCCTACACAATTTAACCAGTGCAACTGCGTACATACCCCGATAATGACCTCCACCACGCTATTCATTTCTTAAATATTCATATTATATCATCAAGTTTATAAATGCGTTAAATTATCGCTGAAAAGGTTTCTGTTATTGTCGATTTGCAGTGGGTTTAACCCCAGGAACCAGACGATAGTGTTACGTGGGCATGTCGTTAAAATTCACTGCATTTCCTTAAATGAATTACCCGCAGCCCCTATTTGTTCAATTCGACTGTTTTGAATGACTTAATTACTTGTTTCCCTATACATATTAGTAAAACATGAAAATTAAAAAAAACACAAACAAACAACTAAAAATATCATAATTCGTTAAATCATTACTTTGAGAAAGACGATATGTTATCTGACAATAAAACCGTCATACAGTACAATAACACAAACAGATATACTAATGTAGAAGTTTAAAAATTTCCCATTGTTGTTTTAAAACAAACACACAAAGCATGAGGTGTGTTGAAGTATTACCCTTGTAATAGTCATGTCTATATGAAGGTGTCAAAAACCAGTATGCGAATGTATTTGTATCGTCAGTCTAATGATCTATGGCCCAGATTCATTTCTTATTTATTGATTTGAGAAGGGACTGAACTTCAAATACCGATACCGTAAAACATGGACTAATGAAAGTATCGTTAAGGTCATACATAGGTAACTTTACACTCCTTTAATATATTAATAACCTTTCCATTAGGTTTCATTACGTGCAATTAATTCAAACAGAGAGAAACTTTATAAGCTATGTTTTTGTTTCTATAAGATTCAATATATGAAATTTTTAAATTTTATTTAATGTTTACGATGATGATTATTATATATATGTTGAATAAATTATGTTTAAATCAAAGCTAGTTTGATTATTGGCCACGTCATGTCTAAAAAAAGACAGTAGTTAAAATTTTGAATAAACAACCTTGTAACGTTAAGACTATTCATAGTACTGTCAAATTTGATTTTCTACACCTGAAATAAAAATATAAGTCAAATTGTTTATAACAGACCACATTTAATAACCAATATTAATGTCATTTAGTAAAAAGTTTGTCTTTATGAGATAAAGTTCAATTTCATGTTGAGTCAAGAAATTCACTGTCTTAAAGGATCGTACAGCATATTGAGAAAGAGATGATATTAATGGTTCATAGTTCTAAATGATCATAAAACTTAATTGATCTCCATGTAATGTTTGTAAAGTTTGGTAATGATTAACGAGACTCAATATCCTTGGCTACATTTTGACTTTGCAGATGAATTGAAAATTGAACAGTCGTGAAATTTAAACACTGATTTATTCAATGCTTCCCCGAAAGAGAGCACATAATTTCCATTATTGTCCATCATTCATATTGTGATTGTGTCTCTCTGTTGGAATAGAATTCACTGAAATAGAAAAGGAATTATGCTTAGTTAACAAATAATATGTACTGAAATAGAAATAAAACATGAACTACTAGTCGTATAAGTAGTGTGGCAATATATTTGAGCTAACTAAATAAGCTAGCGGGCATAGTGTGATTTTTCTGATACTGTTCTTAACAATATTTCTACACATCATTTCCAAACCCTGATATTCAGCGTTAGTATGTTCGCCTAAACAGACGTAAATACTAAAGCACCTTGATTTGTGTTAAAAAGGATCACCCACCATGCACTTTACCAATGCAGAGAATTGTCAATACATTGGAATGTTTGTGGTCGGGAAACAACACAACAATCGATATCAAAAAATAATTTTAGCTATTGTTTTCACGGAACTGTAAACAGAATATAGAGGATGCTTGTTTATTTCAGTGTAATATTGTATTTTATTTCACGAGTGTCATAGTAAAACATATTTTCTCGAGTGGCGAAGCCACGATTGAAAAAATAGTTTTTCTATGATCACGAATTGATATTTTCTCTGTTGTTTTTTTCACTGATTAACACTGAAAAAAAATTCTTCAGAGACTCTAATATTGTGCTAATAACACTTACGATTTAAGTTAAGCCTTGATTTAAGTAATAAACATAATTCTTTAATAAGAACGTGCTTAACAATAATTAAATACACTAGGCTACGGTAAAACAGCAAGACAATGTTTTTAAATCCATTAAATCGAATCTGCTTTAAAATAACTAAACATAACCAGAGCACATAATTATATTTATGAAGTGTACTGAGGTGTCAGAACACCAACATTAAATCACCTTTTCCTTGCGTTTCGTCTGCAATGCATTATTATCGCAATCGTGTTTCCAATAATTGACACAACGAGCAAAGTTGTCAAAACTGCAATAGTTATGTTCCCACCTCCTGTCTTTTGGCTTTCAAATTGCTTTTCGTCTGCAAAACAGCATGACACACAAGCTGAGCAATTAACGCATGCCAAAATACACGGCTTCTGTTAAAGGATAAAAAATCACAATTTTCTAAATATTGTCACACATGTAGAGGGAATACCTTTCTGTATAAACCAATACTTGATATGTTATAAACATTTGGCATTATTGCAAAAACATCATGTGTTTTCGGCTAGGTTATGAGTCATTTCTATGCACAGTTTCTTTTCTGACATTGAAATAAAAAAAACAGTGAACTGTTCTGAGTTCAGTAAAAGTGTTTGTACCTAGTGTATGCGATTTGGTTCCACGCTCGCGATTTAAGCGCGTCGATGCAACAATGATACAAAACACAACAGTTTGCTTATATACTTCTAAGACAAAGGGAAAAAAATGTTTGTTCGAAGTAAATGTTGCTTGTGCTAAAAATACTTATTCATATATCTTTTTGTATTAAATTGTTAAATAAAAGTTAACATGAGTTTCAGCAGCTGCCTTTGAAACTTAGGACATTTCTTGGATCCGTTCAAAAATAAGCTTACTTTTAATAAAACCGGCTTATTAGTTTTAAAATTGATTGGCTGAGCAACAGATACGGCACCCGCCACCCGAGTCATTGAGAAATTACATAAGCCATTTTTCTCAAGTAATTATTTCAATCGCGAGGTTTGCGGGTGACGTTACGGATTTGATGTATGTTGTCAAAGAAAACATTCAAAAAATAGGGTTTAGTGAACGTGTTGTTATTGACTTTATGGGTTGACTACTTGGCTTGTCCCTGAAATGCTCATTGTATTATTGGTGTTAGTTTGAAGCAATGAAATATAAGATGACAATGTTTTTAACTGTTTTTTTCTTTTAAAAAAGATTCTAATTTGGTAGAAGCTGAACTGATTACTGAGGATGCTTTTATATCAATATATGGATTTTTTCTTATATGAAACTATTAATTGAATTACACATTCTCTTTTCAAACGATTCATTAATGTCAATATAAATTTCAAAGAAGTTAACGGATCTTGCTGCAGAATAACATGTCTTGAATCGCCACTTGAGTTAATTCATTTAGGTAAGATAAACAGAAATTCAACAGAACGGTCCTAATCTTGCCTTTTGTACTGCTTATAAATGGCTATACAGTAGAACCCCGTTGGCACGACCTCGCTTGGTTCGAATACCTGGTTGGCTCAAACTAGATGTAAAGGGCCAATTTCTTAATACTGAAGCTGAACAATCCCGCTTGGGTCGAATTTTTCGAGGCTCGAGGTATTCCCTGAGAGTTCGAGTCAACGGGGTTCAACTGTATTTCAAGAGAAATAATATTTGCACAGTTGCACATCAATCCTACTTAAGAAAATAACAACATATGCCTTAATATCACAGAAATTATGTATATATTTAGGTTAAACTAATATATTTTCGATTCGATTGGAAGAAATATTAACTTTTTAAAGTCACTGTTGTTTGGACACTGTTGTACGAGAGTGTGAGCTTGTGCTGTTGGGGAAACCAGAGTTCCAGAGAAACCCTAACTGACCGGTCGGTTGATCACAAATCAAACCAACCAGCGCCCTGGCACGGAAAATAAACAAGGACACATTAGCGAAAACCGAATAAGCGACTAGGACAACCAGTAAAATATAAAAAAATACACACGTATTAAACCATTCCCTTATATAATTTTTAAGAATTCCTAAAGGACAATTGGCTTAATACAACACGATTTTTTTGCATCGAAATTATCTTTAGCAACACTGACGTGTGGCTAAGTGGAGATTGCAGCTGATTCAAGAAAACTATTTGCATGAATGAATTAAATCCCTTTTTTATCGATTTTTTTTTCATTTGAAACGTATCATCAATACAGCATTGGTAATTTAAAAGTCTGGTGCATTTTGAAACAAACGCATTTTGTTTTTGTCAACTTTTCCGAAAAAAAAAATGCGAATGCGATTTGCCCCGAAGTCTAATATAATCTTCTTTCATAAATTGTTCACTCCTTATTTCCCGAAAACATATATTGCAAAGCATTATGTTTTACCTTTTCTCTTTAAAGGTTGGTATCTCAAAACAAAATAAAACATGAGATTTTAAAACATTTTTTGGCCTTCCCCCACACAGTGCACTGTGTAAAACCCTTGATAAAGATAATTTTGATTTGTACATGGTAATGCGGTTATGGCTTATAAAGACCTTAAATCTGCAAGATATATTACAAAACCGCCATATTTTGATATATTTCAATAACATTTTCATTATAAGGAACCTTTAAAATAAAAGTGCCATTTTTATTAAAGTAAGAAATGATTAGCATGGACTTTGTTTTCGAACAACTAGTTAGCAAACATTGTAACAAGCCTTGTACCTGTATGTAACGGTTGCGAGCATGTTTCGCCACCCCAGCCTCCGTAGCAAGAATAAAATCCACACGACCCGTCCTCATCGTCACATTCATAGCAATGGCATTCATTTTCACAATCATAACCAAAGGCCTGTTTGTCACAACCTTAAAGGTTGTTAAAATTGTGTAACAATATGAAATTTACAACAGTTGAAATGCATGCTGAGAGATGATTTAAAGAGAATATTCATAATTAATTATGCTTTGGCTCCAGTGTTAGAACTATGTTAAGTTTTGTAAGTACGTGAAGACATACCACTTTTACATCGTTGTCCCATGTGTCCCTTGTCACAGCCACTAGTACAGTTTCCACTAACTTTGTCACAAACAGCGCCATTCCTGCAGAAACCACACGTCATGTTGCAGTTTTCTCCGAACCAACCGTTCTCACAATCTGAAAAAGTTCACAACAATGCAAGTAGTCATTTGAGATAACATTGGTGATTAGCCGATAATTATTGTATTGCATTACAGCGTTACTATATAAATACAGCTATATCTCTTACCAAAGAGATGACTTTCTCCCACATCAGATAAGAAGATTAAAAAATGTAACCATGCTAGAAATTCTTATTTTGCCCACGGGCAAAGGAAAACCAAGTACCCGTAACTCCTTTTTAATGGTCATTACATTGTAACTACCTCCCTTGTTGAAGGCTGTCGTCTGTAGCGTCATATAAATCTTATCTTGTGGCAATATTTAGAATGCTAATTAATTATTTCTCGCTTCAAATGTCACCATAAAAAAGTTTTCACACACCTTTCCAGAAATAATGCTACACTCTTCTCAGAACTATTTAAAGACCGATTTGACTATTAACATAATCTGAATAACTGTGTGCATATCTATGAAAATCACGAATTATTACATATCCATACACATTAATTTTTACTACGCACAAAAAGAGCCAAAAATACATTTTTTATTTAATTTTGTTTCACACCTTCAGCTCGGGTCGGGATGAACCTATCTTACAGACTCGGCCATTGAAGATACTTATACTCTTCGCACATCGCCTTAGCACAGTATGTTATTGCTTGATTAAGGCAAGTATTGAAGTAAAAAATATAATAAATTACTAGGGGGCTGTACATGACAATGTTCAGAGGCATGCAATGACTTTGACACCGAAATAAGAACCTGATGTTGCGCCCGACATAATTATTTTAATAATTCCTATACATCTACCAGTTCACTTTATAAAGCTGGGGTAAATTAAATGTTTTTAAAAATCTGTTATAAGTAAGCACGATGTACTTTACACCAAGTCTTCCCATAAGAGGTGAATTGAAATGTTTGAGAACCATAACGTTTCTTCTACCAACTTTCCAATCTTATTTACTATAACTCATGTCACAATTCATGACAAAAAGACATTTGATAAAATACATATTTCACAATAATGAGAAAGAAACAAGTCTGAGACAATGTCATTTTTAATCAGAATATAATTTCACATTTAAGAATAACATGTTATTAATTCGCTTGTTAATCAAACTATTTAACAGTAGTTTAACATGAGCCAGAACTTAATGAAGGAGGCATTCAGAATAACAATGGCACAGGTACATCAACGAAATCTAGCCATTATTTCTTTTATAAATTTATATTACCAAATGCAAGTTTCCCATTTAATCAAATAAAGAAATAACTTTAGCGAACATGAGCTATATGATACATGACGTTTAAGTGCAGCTATATTACCTTTACTGCAGTTGACGCCTTTCAAGCCATTCGCGCATCCGCTGCTGCAGTGTCCAGTCGCTACATTACATTGTTCAGAAGTATTTTTACAACGGCAATGCCCCTCAGAGTTGTGTCCAAATGTTTTGTTTGTGCAAACTAAAAAAAGAGTGTCTTATTGTCACGATTGCCCTTGCTTGATCACCTGAGTTCAGTTTCTAGTTGGAAATCGTTTTGGAAAAACTTGACGGTGAACTGCCAGTTAAATGATCATGCCAAAATATTTTGCTTAGGACAATCAAAAAAGCTATATAGTCGTATAGGAAAATCCAGCTCGAGCCAATGAGGAGCTTCAAGGTTGACAAATCCCAACAGTTTCAAATATTTAGTATACAATAACTGCAAAAAAGTAAGAAAGAAACACACTCATTCTCGACATACTTTACGTATTCAACAAGACTTAATGTGAAGACGAGATCAGCTCCCAGAGACAATGATCATTTATGCTGTTATATTTTGTGCATGCATGAGTTATGTTTCGTTCTATATTTCTGTTTTCAAATGATTTTTTTTGATTTTTTAAATGTAGTATAATTGTATGTGTTATATTGTATCAGTACTATAGTATTTTCGCAGTATAGTATTACTATGTGTGTATCGTGAACTTTGTTTGACATATGAACTTAGTACTCATTAACTCTGACTGGTTTAGGAACTTCATGGCATATGGTTTCAAGAACTCTGGCTAGTTCATGGACAATTATTTCTATTCCTTTCATGACTCAAAAAAATAAAAAAAAGGCCCATACATAATCAATTAAATTATAATGAACTATTTATGAATTACTCATTACCAAACGAATATTGCTTCAGGAAGACGATAAGTATAAAACATATTAATATTTATTTGACTTATTGAAATGATGTGTGCATTTCAATAACCAAAAGTCGCCTCCTTTGCTTGAGTTCAGTCTCGAATATAAAACGATTTACAATTTCTGCTTGTGTGTCTGCATAACATTTACATTTCCCATTTTTGTCCCATATTAATCTTGCGCGAAACCGTTAAGCTATTTTTATGTATTTATCAAAGATGCAATACTTACTATGCAAACAAAGCGAGCCTTCATATCCTGTTTCACATCCGAGTTTGCATGTTCCGTAGACATGGTCACACTGTGTAAAACCACCTTTGCAATGTCGACAGTTTCCAGCGCATTTATCTCCATAGGTGCCGTTGGAGCAATCTGTAGAACAAAGCACATTTATGTACAAATAATAATTGGATGGAAACAAATTGCCTTTTCCCATTTAACGCGAATGTCATCCTTTATGGTATAGTTTAGGCATGTTTAAAGCCGTTTGACTCGAGACTCAATTAAATCATATTGCTAAATTCTTATTATAAAAAAGTAAATCAAAATAGTATAGAAAATATGCATAGATTACACCGGAATGCACCAATTGAGACTAACAATCTTAACTTCGTTTGTGGAATGAATTTCAAAACAACCCCAATGTGCGCCCTGGCTAACGTTAAATCCGTTTCTGATTTGTGTCAATTTTCTATTTGGGACACAAACTATCCACCCTTTGTTCAATACTAAACTGTATAAATCTTCAATCAATATGACTTAATATTCACATTGTTTGTAAATGCAAGGTTTATACAACAATAAGGCGTTGTTAAGGTTTGTAAACTGAAAGTGAATATGATGAAATTTAACTTTATTGCCATTGATGTTGTATAAATTTACCCGTTTCAAATATTTTCACTTCACAAAGGACCATGTACTGCTGTGCTCTTGAGACAGTAGTGATGTTGATGTAACGTGCGAGTCTAGGAGGGGTTATCTGTTGGTCTAATCCAAGCGTATCGATGTTCCCTGGGATAACAACGCTGCTGTCAACTAATGCGTTAGCAATAGTAACTTGTAGGCCATTACTCTGTAGGGTAGTATCTGAAAAAGACAAACGTCCTCTTGCATTTAAATTCATTTAATAGTTCGACATAAATAATTCTATAGTTCGACATAATAAAATACAAATAACTAAATGACATACCTTACAATATTGAATTGTGTGTTTATTATATGATTAATTTGTGAAATGTTTATTGTCTAGTATTTTGCTAACATCACCATGGTGTATCTATAATGTTGATGAAAATAATTTGTAAGGCGACATACATAAAACCCTATCCAGGTTTAGATTTTGAACAGGTATTAAAATGTGAGTAAATATATTTTCATATCGCAACTTGTCCTGTCTCATATATTATGACTTAATATACATGTTACTTCAAAAAACTAAAACGTTTAACAATTGCAAACCTTCCATGCTATTACAATAAACATATATTTTGATTATACAAAGACGAACAACAAAATAGCATTAAATTCATTTGGTGAAATGTTGAAAATTTATCCTTGGTACGAACTCACTCCTATGATTCTGGATAAAGACATTGAATGTTATTAGTATTTGGGGACGTTGAATAGGTCGACATTTTCCTACTAGTTGTCTTGCACACAAAAAGTGAAAGCAACATGTAATCTGTTACCTTGTCCAACAACTTGAATGCTTCCAATCAGATGTACGCCGCCTAAATCGAGTGACCACCAAGGGTTCAATCCAGTTGTAACACTACAGGCTCGACACAGTTGTGCATCGTTTGTACCAGGATCTTCGATGCCATTCAATGCTTTATCTGCCGTGCAATTGGTGTTATACACTGAGGATTGGGTTGGAAAACCAGTCACTGTATGTAAGGACGTCTAGAGTTATTAACGTGTCACCTAATGCATAATTTGAATTATATAAATGCGTTTTGATCAAATAAAAGAAAAAGTAACATTCACCATTTACGTGGTTGTTTTAATTATAAAACTTGGTGACAGCTCAATAAAATCTGCCATGTAATTATACTTACATAAAGTGAAATAATCCTTAAACCAGTTTGATGTCTAGCTCTCTAGCACTGAATTTAATCAAGCGCTCAACAATTTATCTTTGCCGACAAAGGCATCATTTGACCGTTTTCTAACTCTATCAGTACAAGTATTATAAAAGTAGTGTGGAAACCAATGAAACAATGAGCAATTAGTAAAACAATGCAAAAATTGATAAACTACCACACCAGGGTAAACAGCACGACAATCGTACTTGTTCTCTCCACAAACGACCAGATTATCTCCTGATTTGCAGCATTGAATTGAATAATAATACGAAATTATTGGAAGATGTAATAGATCATAGTTGATATTGCAGATTGCATTTAGATTGTATCATCAAATTGCATGTATAGGTAACTTGTTTATTAAATTAAATAACAAATCTACTTACAATATTCCGGTCCATACACTTTCACATTGCATATGGTCATAACCCCACCATTTTGATGTGTACTTGATAATCTTATATTCTGTGTCATATCATATGGATACATATCCGCGGAAAGGACGGTATTAGTTTTGGAGGACCACGTAGTACTTTCCCCGTCGTGTATTGTTAAAATTGCATTGTCAAACTGGCTACCTGAAAATATAGGAAAGCATTAAATATAATAAGCACTAAAATAGCATAGTCTATGAGTAAACAATAATTGGATGGAAACAAATTGCCTTTTCCCATTTAACGCGAATGTCATCCTTTATGGTATAGTTTAGGCATGTTTAAAGCCGTTTGACTCGAGACTCAATTAAATCATATTGCTAAATTCTTATTATAAAAAAGTAAATCAAAATAGTATAGAAAATATGCATAGATTACACCGGAATGCACCAATTGAGACTAACAATCTTAACTTCGTTTGTGGAATGAATTTCAAAACAACCCCAATGTGCGCCCTGGCTAACGTTAAATCCGTTTCTGATTTGTGTCAATTTTCTATTTGGGACACAAACTATCCACCCTTTGTTCAATACTAAACTGTATAAATCTTCAATCAATATGACTTAATATTCACATTGTTTGTAAATGCAAGGTTTATACAACAATAAGGCGTTGTTAAGGTTTGTAAACTGAAAGTGAATATGATGAAATTTAACTTTATTGCCATTGATGTTGTATAAATTTACCCGTTTCAAATATTTTCACTTCACAAAGGACCATGTACTGCTGTGCTCTTGAGACAGTAGTGATGTTGATGTAACGTGCGAGTCTAGGAGGGGTTATCTGTTGGTCTAATCCAAGCGTATCGATGTTCCCTGGGATAACAACGCTGCTGTCAACTAATGCGTTAGCAATAGTAACTTGTAGGCCATTACTCTGTAGGGTAGTATCTGAAAAAGACAAACGTCCTCTTGCATTTAAATTCATTTAATAGTTCGACATAAATAATTCTATAGTTCGACATAATAAAATACAAATAACTAAATGACATACCTTACAATATTGAATTGTGTGTTTATTATATGATTAATTTGTGAAATGTTTATTGTCTAGTATTTTGCTAACATCACCATGGTGTATCTATAATGTTGATGAAAATAATTTGTAAGGCGACATACATAAAACCCTATCCAGGTTTAGATTTTGAACAGGTATTAAAATGTGAGTAAATATATTTTCATATCGCAACTTGTCCTGTCTCATATATTATGACTTAATATACATGTAACTTCAAAAAACTAAAACGTTTAACAATTGCAAACCTTCCATGCTATTACAATAAACATATATTTTGATTATACAAAGACGAACAACAAAATAGCATTAAATTCATTTGGTGAAATGTTGAAAATTTATCCTTGGTACGAACTCACTCCTATGATTCTGGATAAAGACATTGAATGTTATTAGTATTTGGGGACGTTGAATAGGTCGACATTTTCCTACTAGTTGTCTTGCACACAAAAAGTGAAAGCAACATGTAATCTGTTACCTTGTCCAACAACTTGAATGCTTCCAATCAGATGTACGCCGCCTAAATCGAGTGACCACCAAGGGTTCAATCCAGTTGTAACACTACAGGCTCGACACAGTTGTGCATCGTTTGTACCAGGATCTTCGATGCCATTCAATGCTTTATCTGCCGTGCAATTGGTGTTATACACTGAGGATTGGGTTGGAAAACCAGTCACTGTATGTAAGGACGTCTAGAGTTATTAACGTGTCACCTAATGCATAATTTGAATTATATAAATGCGTTTTGATCAAATAAAAGAAAAAGTAACATTCACCATTTACGTGGTTGTTTTAATTATAAAACTTGGTGACAGCTCAATAAAATCTGCCATGTAATTATACTTACATAAAGTGAAATAATCCTTAAACCAGTTTGATGTCTAGCTCTCTAGCACTGAATTTAATCAAGCGCTCAACAATTTATCTTTGCCGACAAAGGCATCATTTGACCGTTTTCTAACTCTATCAGTACAAGTATTATAAAAGTAGTGTGGAAACCAATGAAACAATGAGCAATTAGTAAAACAATGCAAAAATTGATAAACTACCACACCAGGGTAAACAGCACGACAATCGTACTTGTTCTCTCCACAAACGACCAGATTATCTCCTGATTTGCAGCATTGAATTGAATAATAATACGAAATTATTGGAAGATGTAATAGATCATAGTTGATATTGCAGATTGCATTTAGATTGTATCATCAAATTGCATGTATAGGTAACTTGTTTATTAAATTAAATAACAAATCTACTTACAATATTCCGGTCCATACACTTTCACATTGCATATGGTCATAACCCCACCATTTTGATGTGTACTTGATAATCTTATATTCTGTGTCATATCATATGGATACATATCCGCGGAAAGGACGGTATTAGTTTTGGAGGACCACGTAGTACTTTCCCCGTCGTGTATTGTTAAAATTGCATTGTCAAACTGGCTACCTGAAAATATAGGAAAGCATTAAATATAATAAGCACTAAAATAGCATAGTCTATGAGTAAACAGTTCATCATTGGCTAGAGAGAAAGTTTCTTGGACAGAATTAACCTGAACCTGAGACTGATTATTTACCTGTATACTTCCGTATTCAGGATTCAAAGTAAAAATGGTATCGTAACTGAAGATTACACAAGCACAATATCAACAGTTCTCAGTTGTTGTTTTCTAGTTAAAAAAACAACAAGCTTTGAAGTTTAAGTTACCTCTTGAATCAGAGTTATGTAGTTTAACAACAACAATTTCCTTACACTGTTGGAGCTGGAAATCTTCAATATTTGTAGAAATGGCCAATGCTTTTTTTGTACTGGTTTATATACAATAATGACTACACCAAAATGTCGTAGCGATAACAATGTATCAACTGGCGTTTTACTGAGGTAAACTAGACATAGTTGTTTATGAATAATATAAATGGAGATGTATCGAAAACGAACGATTGTGTAATACTTTTAACTTAAAACATTAGTTGTATTTGATGTACTTATTGAGAGCAAATTTAAACAGTGAAAGTATTACAATTTTGACTCATTAAAACATGCAGTCAGTGCATGGCTATCCGTTAAGTCGGAATAACTGCACAAAACGCACACTGACCAAATATGTTCATAAACCGATAGACCCTAGTACTAAAACATTTACTCTCGAAACAAGGCCTAGAGGTTCATTCATTTTTTGGTTCCTGTTTGAACATAAGACTTCGCAACATGAAGTGATAACTCCGTTCTTGGTTAAAAACATCAGTTGGTTTACGAAATAAATAATACAATACTTACCATCTGTTTGGTCACGACGCCCAAGCACAACTACGCGGCTTACGGAATATATTTGCCTTAGGTCTATATCGATATAACCCGGTGTAATAATTGCAGCACAACACTGGCACAAGACGGCGTTACTTTGACTGTAGTTAGAGAGAATTCTGTCTGCGGACCAATTGCTGTAATGGGTTGAGCTTGTGATTTGGGGCGTTATGCCAGGCTGTTGAAGAAGATCACGATCTAAAATCAATGAGAACAGACAAACATTGTCATATTTGATGTTGTGATATTCAAAAGACTAATTAGACATTTTTATGAGCTCTTTCGTTCATTTGTTCAAATATAATTTGGTATGACATCATGTTTATAGAGTACAGTGTATAGTCAAGCTATTGTTACCTGCTAAAACGACCTGGAAACCAAACCAGATCAAAACTAGTATTTTTGTCTTCATCCTAACAGATGCCAAATGAGAGAAAGTGATGATTTGTACCTGAAAAGGAATACAAAAGGCAAGAAAAATAAAGTTCGGGATTCCTTCCTTTTCTCTATTTCTAGAGTATTATATTTGTTCTAGAAGAAAGAAACTACCTGTTCCATCGCTAAAATATACATAAGGTAAATAAATATGAGTGTGTATATATATATATATGCTATCTTTATCGATTTCTAGCATTCTTCTTTTGACATTCTTATACATGATCCATTAGATTTAAGTTTTATCAGGACAAATCTATCAGTTTTGTCGACACTGATCGCTTTATGGTAGTAAGTTAATATAAATCGTTCACGACGCCTTATTCAGTCATTTACTTTTCTTTATTCAAGTACTATATAAACGAAATGGCCATTATTGTCTTAAATGACAACGTTTATCAGGTTCTTCTGCATTTAAAATCAAGCGTTCTTGCATCTTTCAACCAGTAATATTTACAAAATTGTATTTTTCGTAGCATGACAGGAAATGGGCGTATTATATGACATAAGATCTTTGGAGGTGTCAACTTTTAGTTGTCCAAATCTATATTTAATTCATTGGTGAACGATTCAATTTGATTTGCTGCACTGATTTGATACTTAAGGAGTGTCGAGTTCAAACGGCATCCGTACAATAGCCATGTTGTAAGTAAAGAACCTACATCGACAGAAGCACATGTATTTCAAGCATGATAGCTGATCTAAAGGTAGTAGATACTATGAAAAGTGCGTTGTTTAACAGTAACTTAAATGTCAACATAAAGTTTGATTTGATTCAAATATATCTAACAATAATTAATTTCGTAACAATGCGCCAACATTTCAATCGATGAGCATGCTCATCTAAATATAGATTTGCTAACATTGTCAAAACGTACATTAATAAAATCTTCGATACAAGATTACTGAATATCCAGACAGCCATTGCCTTTTTATAGACAATGCATACGTAAAACAAAGCTAAACAAACAAAATAAAAAATAAATATCGACATAAACAAATACATCAACTGCATGAGTTAAGTAAATCAAAATATATCATAATGCTATATGTTAATTTAATTATTAAGTCAATAACTATATATGCATTTATCAAAGTTTGCAATAAATTCCGTTTGTTTCGCATATGAGATGATAACAAAGCAGGTTAATATTCGATCATTCAATAAAGAGCGCAATCCAGCATGTTACTATTAAATCGGGGGTGTTATACATAAAAGGGTAGCATTTAATGTAAACAGTTTTTGCTCTACGATGAGAGGCCAGGTTTAATTGCAGCAAAATTGGATAACATTTGAATGAAAAACAAGACCTCGACACATTGGTGTCAAATGGTTACAAAAAAATATCATAGGACAAACAGGAGATAAAATACGCAATCGTAGATCTGTTCATGCAAACCAGATGAGAGCCCAATCAACAAGACGGATGCCGTAAAGCAATCATTTGGATAATTATTCAAAGAAAGACTCTGAATTTCAAATGTTTCGTGTTATAAATTCCGCTCAAATGATGTTTCAATTAGGTTGTCCAAAAATAACAACTTCATAAAGATCAACACCTGAACTTACATACACATATTAAGTCACCATTTTACCGTTATGGTTAAGACGTCGTGAATGTTGTTGAAACATGACTAAATGGAAGCAGATGCAGTTCACAAGCATACAAAGTTTGAGGTACCTGGATTGAGCTCGTGTTGAACTTGGCATTCTTTAGTTGTTGAAAGAAATCGAATGGTTAGCTCAAGTTCACCACGACCTCAATCTTAGCCCAACTGATGTCAAAATAGTTGGAGCGCTGGTCATGTATGTGTATGAGGGACCCTTACCAAGTTCGAGGTCTCTAGGCCTTAGCGTTTTTCAGTCATTAAGAGGAAACTTTTTTTTCAGCTTACGATCACAATGACCTTTGGCCCAAAAACCTCAACAGTAAAAGGGTTCATCTGCTGGTCATGAATAACCTGCCTATAAAAATGTAATGTTACTGAACCATAGTATTCTTCAAATGTTGGTCATGAATCAATTTTTCAACGTTCAGATTTCTCTATGCCACCCTTTGGGGCATAAACATCTAAGGTGCTGTAGTACTAACAATTATATTATAAACTTATGGTTTAATTAAATGTTTGAGTTATGTGGTAAGTGTGACACAAGCAATGAATGAATAAGGGAAATCGTATACTCTTCCAGTTTACGGGGGTGGGGGGTGTAATTCAAAAAGACCGGTGTCAATTAATAAGAAAAATCGGTAAACGTATCCAAAATAAATATAAATAACTCATCTAAAATGTCATAGGGCATCAATACAGCTGTTTCCTCATCACAGTGTGTACCATGTATGTTTCTTTCATGTGAATCAAATTAAAAAAAAAACACGATTTATTTGTAGATTGATATATAAACCGATTGTGAGACTATTTACAGTCAATATTTGGAAAGGCGACATTAGAAATGCTTGAGAAATGGCGTCATTCAATGACATTTGACCCAAATGCAACTCCGCATTTGTGTTAATAAAATAAATATCTGACGCATTCTGTACATCCTATAATTGACCTTTAAATGTTTTGCAAATCGTTGTGTCCTTAATATCGAACTTTACCGATGAAGTAAACTATACAATACAGTACACTGTATTCCAATTTAAGATTAACTGTAATTGGAGATGAATGGGGACATATCTCAGAAGTACAAGGCAAGCCATTGATAGATAGTCATTCAAAACGTACCAAAAGTATCCACTGGGTGATGTTCAAATTGGATCGACATTGCCATACCAGGTTATTACTTCAGTTTAGAAAAATGATATTGAACATTATGCTATCTTTAAGTTACTATTAACTAAAATGAATACAATACACAAACGGATGCTAAAGAAATGTGCGTTATTGTTTAACGTAAGAAATATCTATCAAATAGTATTCAGCCATTTGAATTTAATTTGTCCTTCATGAAAATATTATATCTGAATTAACTCCGTCCTTTACGAAAACATCCTGAAAAAGTGTCTTTCAATTTATCATAAATACCAGATAGTTATGTCAGTGATTTATCTAAAATTGAGCCTATGAATAATTTTAAAACAACTATTGAACCACAATTGATTTAGGTCTTATCCAGTATTTTAAGTTGTATTTGACTTTAAGTCACTGTACATTTGACTTTACAAACCTAGAGCACATGGATTTTGTGTTTACTTCTGTTCCATCAATAATTATCAAAGATGTGGGGAATTCATTTTTGTACTCTGATGGCATGTCTTTTATTATGTTGTCTCTGTGTGGCCAAATTATATGCTGGAACAATTGAATATACATATAATCAATCCATGCATTAAAAACAACACGTGTTGAATGCAGGCCTAATCCAGATCGGATATTCCTTTATTCCAAATTTATGCCTTTGTTGACAAATAGTGAGAAAAATGCCATTCTACGGTTTCAATGTTGCAATAATTTCAAAACTCTACGTTCAGCTTCATTAGGCACTTTATAATTTGGAGGAACTAAAAAGTTAAGGACGGTATGTTATCCCAATGTGATACAAGTTTTTGCTCTCCTTATTTGTAACAAGTTATCACATACATACTTGTGAAGTTTTGTATTTATACAACTTTATATAACTATAAGAGACAGTAGGAAATAATTGTACGTGGACATATATTTTTACGAATTTGATATGGCAAATCATTCGAAGAATCCCGTTTCGGACGTCTATTATTTAGACAAAAGTATGCTCTACTGATGAATTTTATCAATTACAGATTATTCTTTATCAAAATCAATATTTCCTAAATACAGGATTCAGTAAGCGTCAAAACGATTTGAAATTTAATGGGGGTACTACTCAATTAGTTTACATGTTTTTTAGTTCATTCACTAGGTAACGAATAACATGTATCATCTTCGAGTACTGTGTGAACAATAAATTTGATTTATGCATACTGCATACCAAATTAATGTAGCCCAACATTGTTGGCAATTGAAACACAATTTGTCACACACAGTCAATCAATATCATATCGTTTTTTAAATGGCACAATGTATTCTATTTGGGTTTACTGTTCGTGTATATGATTGGAACAAACGTATGTACAATACGATAAATATAATTCATGCCAGTTAACAGGTCAATTTCGGTGTTGTCTGACAAATTGTAGCATCAAAAAGTATGACATATCATACCAAACAATATATATATAATATTAAACACACAATAACTAAAACATGGGTAACCTTCGTACACACAGCTTTAAGTTGATTAATTCGATCAATATGCAGCTGTTCGTGGAGTGTTCCGCAATATTTGATCCAACGTTTACACTTTTCAATGTTCCGTTTAAGCAAACCAATTTTCCATCTTTCAGTCTTTCCGGGTACCGTCCATCTGTGTTACACGTACCCCAAGCACACTTTAACACCATTGTTCGAAATCCGATTTATTTAATTGATTTTGAAAGTATTTAACGCTTTCACCAAAGAGTATTGTTTGTGGGTCAATTGATACCGGAACCATCTTAACTGAAATTCCTGCGATTTGATTGGCTGACGAGTTATCGTGTGAGCCTTTATTATTGTTGTTTTACGTACAGTTCCTCCATTATATCATCAAAACGGTTATAGGTAATGAATTGTCCTTGACTTTTCAAGTTTACCCATGTGCCCAAAGGTTTGTAATAACGCTATAAGACATACGTTTTTTCGTATGTTGATGTTTCCTTTTTCTTTAATCAGTTTATACAAATGTTCGTTTATATAAAGGTTTTTTATCAAACATGTTTTTAGTTTACTTTTTACAATTATAATGACGGCTGGTCCATTACGCACGAGGAGCGGGTACCAACGACCATGTTAGACACCCCTAAAACTATTGGCGTGTGCTGACGTGTCACTGGCGCGCGACGAACGCAAAGTCAACGCTAGAATTGCGTGCTGAGCGTGTGACTAACTTTTACTAACGACAGACTAAAGTGTTATTGGCTTGTGGGTTTTATGTTCAGACTGGTATAAAGCGCGGAAATATCACAGTGAATTCCGTTGTACCTCTTGATAT
Organism: Mya arenaria; assembly: GCF_026914265.1. Classification (NCBI taxonomy): domain Eukaryota; kingdom Metazoa; phylum Mollusca; class Bivalvia; order Myida; family Myidae; genus Mya; species Mya arenaria. The sequence continues at coordinate 22,822,919 of NC_069124.1, read as the reverse complement.
CGAAAATTGCACAGCATGCCGCGAAGAGGTAAAAAAAGAAAATGTGTGGGGGGAAGAGGGGCGAATGTGGGTACCCTTGTCATTCCGTGTCTTTTCCGTTGAAGGCAAATTTAGCCCAAACTAAGGGGGTGGACAGAGACGGAGGAGGTATTACAGAGGAAAGCAAAGGAGAGCGGCGAGATAATGATTTTGTTATTGATTTTGAACGATTAATAACACCCAAGCAACGCTAGGGTAACGGCTGTCGTACAATAGCCGAACGTGTGCAAAGTGAGTACTTCTTTCCACGAACGTTCTTCAGCCTTTTAAAATTTAACGATGGTCCCATTGAGAACTTAAATAGGCATCTTCACAACTTTATTTTCGGACCAGCGTTCTCCGCCGATCACCGACGATTACCAGCGTTTACCAGAACGTTATTGTGTTACGGCCCCATAAGTGTATGACAGCTAGTGAATCCACTGACGCCATAGGATAGTCCCTGAATGCATTTGTGTGAGTTGCCAGATAAGTATAAGTATTAAAAAATAATTCTGAATATTTGAACGGAAACGGCAACCTTTATCAACAGAATGTAGAGGTATGAACCTGGTTGTTTCCAAAATATACTTATCTGCTTACGAAAACATTTTCAAAGTACATGTAAACCATTCTTAAAATACTTTGCACAACTTCTGAAACCAAACTGAACAATTTTGTATAAATAATATTATGGGATATCGCAGATCTTGAAAAAATATCCATATTTTGACCTTAACAATGACATAGACTTTGATCTTTTAGAGGTATTTGTTGCTGATTTATCTAAAAGATATAATGAAATTGGTAGATAAACCATCACCAAATTATACAACCCACTGCTTTTCAGAAAGATCGATATTTTAACAAATATAATAGATTAAAATAAATATACATGAATTATTTTATTTTTTGTTTTGTAATTTGACCATAAAATCAAACGTCCAGTCTCACTAAAAATGAATTCCATGCAGTCCCGTACAAAAATATACCAAGAAATGCTATTTTCACAACATTGACACAAACAATAACTAATCTTTATTAAAATCAAGTAATTCACTTAAACGGAATCAGTAACGGCTAGCTTCTGATTCCCCAATGTTAACCTACGGCACATGTTGCAAATTCTGCCATCTCACTGGACAAAATATAACTTCAAACACGAAACATATTTACGCAATAGATTTCAATGTTATATACCATATCTGATTCCCCAATGTTAACCTACGGCACATGTTGCAAATTCTGCCATCTCACTGGACAAAATATAACTTCAAACACGAAACATATTTACGCAATAGATTTCAATGTTATATACCATATTTTTTATAAAATGATGTTTATGCAAAAGGCATTTACAAAACGGAAGACATAAACAGTTATCTGTTATTAATAAACAAAACAAAATTTATTTCGTGTTTAACAATTCAAACAAATATAGTCAACGATATAGATCATACCTGAAGACGTAACTTAATTTTATGCATACATATATAGCGATCGGTCACAAATTAGTGTTTATAAGTAAACAGCCATAATGTAAGAAAAAAAAAATGTTTTAGTAGTTTTAACAATTCATGTAAAATTTACTATGGTAATTATCTAAATAATATCATATATAGCTTGGAACAAAAAAATGATTGATTGTTTCTTTTACACAGCTACAATATTATTATTATTATTATTATTATTATTATTATTATTATTATTATTAGACCAGATTTGTTGAGCGCCCTTTTCATAAAAAAATACGTTCAAGGGCGCTTTACAATTAAACATGTGACATATCGCAGATATGTGGAAATCACCAAAAGTGACATATTTTAACATATTAAACCAATTCAAGTGAAACTCATATGTTGTCAAAAAAAAAAAAAAAAAAAAAAAAAACACACACACACACACATAAAGTGTCTAAAAATGCTATATGCAATAAAATAAGCATAAAAAAGTAAAATAAGAATAAGAAATCAACAACATGAAACCAAATATATATATATATATATATACATTAGAGTTACTGTATCGTAAAAATAAAAACAGTCACAGTTGTTATCTATACGTTGTAGGAAGTTTTGAAAAGTTGTGTTTTGAGAGCTTTTTTGAATGAATTAAGTGATGATTCTTTTCTGAGAGTGTCCGGGAGAGAATTCCATAGTTTTGCGGCAGCAACTTTGAAACTCCTATCACCGTAAGAGACCAGTCGACATTTTTGTGGCACAAGGGTGGTTGCTGCACTTGCTGATCTCAGGTTTCTAGTTGGCACGTAAACCTCTACTAAGTCGCTCATGTAAACCGGTGACTGACCATGCCAGGTCTTGAAAGTTTGAATGATAATTTTATATTTAATTCTATCTTGTATTTGAAGCCAGTGAAGGTTTTTAAGGATTGGTGTTATGTGTTCAAAACGGCTTGTTTTCGTAATGATACGTGCAGCTGTGTTTTGAACAATTTGCAGTTTGTTCGTTGTTGATTTCGGCACGCCATACAAGAGAGCATTGCAATAATCTAACCGTGATGTCACAAGCGAGTTTATGTGAGTCTTGGTGTCATCAGCGGTCAAATATTGCCGAATGTGACCAATCTGTCGTATCTGACCATAGCATGTTCGAGTCACCGAATTAACATGCTGGTCCATGTGCATGTTCGAATCAAGCGTAACACCAAGGTTTCGAACAGTTTTTGATGGTTTTATGCTCGTATCGCCAATTTCCAGTTCTAGATTTTCAACAAGTTTGGAGTGTTTTTGACTTGAAAAAATAATTAATTCAGTTTTGTCTGCATTCAATTTTATAATGTTTGAATTCATCCATGATATGATTTCTTTTAGGCATTGTTCAACTCGCGTGATTGTGACTACCTTTGATGCTTGGTCAGTTGGTTTAAACGAAAGATAGAGTTGGGAGTCATCTGCATAAAAATGGTGGTTTAGACGATGGTTTTTACAGATAGACCCGACCGGCTTAGTGTACATCGTGTAGAATTTTGGGCCCAGTACCGATCCTTGAGGAACACTGAATTTCATAAGGACCGGTTCAGAGAGTTTGCCGTCGATGCATACCGTTTGGTAGCGGTCTGTTGGGTATGATGCGACCCATTGACGAGGTTTATCTGCAAATCCAAAGTCAGATTCGAGTCTTTGAAGAAGGGTGTTACGGTCAATGGTGTCAAATGCAGTCGACAGGTCCAGCATCACGAGTACCGTAACATCACCTGTGTCTAATGATTCAAGAATGTCGTTTTGAACTTTTACCAATGCCGTTTCAGTTGAATGAAATTTCCTGTATGCTGACTGGTTTGTTTCATGTAATTGATTGTTTGTCAAATGTTCCTCAATTCTTCTGTTTACCACTTTTTCGAGGATTTTTGAGAGATATGGCAAATTTGATACTGGTCTGTAATTCTTGAGTATGTTTTTGTCAAGACTAGGCTTTTTTTAACAATGGCCTTATTCGCGATGCTTTAAATGATTTAGGCACGATTGAACTTTGAAGCGAGCTGTTAACAATTTTCAGCAAAATTGGTAGAAGTTCGTTTATACACGATTTCACGAGCCATGTAGGAAGAGGGTCTAGTTCACAAGACTTGTAAGCTGACTGTTGAACAAGCTTTTTCACCTCCTCCTCTGTTGCTGGAATGAAATTATCCATTCGCGCAATATCACGTACTTCTGTGCGTCGATCTTCTGATACTGATTCACTCTGATGCTGAGATGAAATGTTCGTTCTGATTGTTTCTATTTTATCTATAAAGAAATCGCTGAACTCCTGTGCTAAAACTTCTGGTTTCTTACCTGGTGGAAGTGCAATTTCGCTTGGGCCATTCAATAAATGTTTCGTTAATTTGAACAAACTTTTTTGGTCCCGTTCACTTGATTTTACTTTCTCTGAGAAATAATCAATTCTTGCCCTTTTCAACATTTTTTTAACGATTGCGCATTGGTTCCTATACATTAAATGGTCAACGTTGAGTCTTGAAATCTGCCATTTACGTTCTAGCTTACGCTTCACATGTTTGGCACCGTGAAGCTCCTCCGTGTACCAGGGACAAGATGGTCTCAATGTGATGGTTTTTAAACACAATGGCGCGTGATTGTCTATTAAAGCTGAAAGTTCACTATTGTATGATGAGACAAGAGTGTCTGCATCTGACGTGCTCTGAGACAATTTCAAAAGATCGGATGATAGAATATCAGCTTTGAATGAATCAACGTCAATCGACCGAAGTTTCCTGTATGTTACAGTTTTCTTTACCGGAGGGGGCTTCGCTGCAAGCGCATTGAACATTACTGCCAAATGATCCTTAGCTATTTTGCCAGAGCTATCTGATAATCCAGGATCGGTCACTACAACTGCAGATATTATGTTTTCCATGTCTCTGGTGATGACCACGTCTAAGGTATGACCTTGGACGTGGGTTGGCCCTTTCACATGTTGATACATGCCACAGGATTGAAGCACACTGTTAAATTTGATGGTGTCGCGATCAGAAAGATTGTCCAAATGAAAATTCAGATCGCCGGTGATAATGACATTGTTGTCAATTGTGGCAAATTTTGATAAGAAACCTGGCCATTCGGTATCCAGAAAATCTCGTGCATTCAAGCCATTCTTCTTTGATGGAGGAGGTCTGTACATAACGGCCATGAGCAATGTATAGTTGTTGATACTTACATTACACTCAATATGTTCAAATGTTGAAAATATATTATCACTGGTTGAAGAGACTATTTTAACACCAATCACCGATTTATAGATCAGGGCCACCCCACCACCTTGCCCACTACCTGGGCGTGGCATATGCTTGATTTTATACCCATCCGGTAATAATTCACTTAGACATGCTTTATCGATTGAGGTGCAAAATGTAAAAGCATAGTGTAATAAACCAGTAGTTCGAAACAATTGCTTTAACTGGGTATTTCTATTTCTTAATTCAAAAGCCTGGTACACACAAAAATAGCTATATTTCGTACTAAACGCTTATTATCTGACTGAAAAAGTTCAATAATGTTGAACATAGAGGAACGATGATGATAATATCTAGGTATATATTTCTTTCGTATGTCCGCATACAATTGGTATTTAAACATAAATGGAATTCGTCTTCAAACGAATTACACATTGTACACATTCTTCCATTTAGAGGTATTCTATTCCATCTACCCACTTCTACATTTGATATATGTGAGCTTATTCGTAACTTAATTAACGAGATTCTGAATTTTGCAATATTTGTACAATACAAATATGGTTAAAATCCAATCGTGAAAAAAGTTCTGTAAAATATTTCTCTTCAAGAGTCATTAATCCTAATCCCAAGTTTTGAATAAAACACGTTGTTTAAAAAGCGACAAGAATACAGGGATATCATTGACACCCTGGAATACATAAAAGAACCCCAATTCTGTGAGAAATTTCATTGCCAAAAAAACATTATTTTATAAACTATCCTAATTATTTATGCACTAGATTACCTTCAACCAATACCGCACCATATTAGTTATACCATAAGCATAAAGATCAAGCCTTCCAGCCGCCGCACGCAAAAAAATCATTTTGTGTTGTTGTTTTGATACCTAAGACTGATTTAATGTAAGGTATATGAATTCGTTCGATTGCAGCCATTTTGACGCCACCCCAAATCTCTGACCCGTATAATAATATTGATTTAATTAGTTTATCAAATAATTCTAATTTATGACACGGTGTGATATTAGTGAATTTATTTAGATATATTTTTAATTGAAAAACTTCCTTCTTTCATGTCCAGAAAATGAGGCTTGCATAAATGATCCGCCTGTAGTAAAGATTCCTAGATACGTAAAAATGTTAACTTTATCTATAACATCATCGTCATAAATTCTTAAATTGTCTGAAATTCTGCCACCTTATCGAAATATTCATACCTTAGTTTTACCGTCATTAACTCTTAATTTCTATCTATTACAGTATTCGCTTAGAATATGAAAATTAGATTGTAATTCTTCGGCAGAATCAGCAAAAATAACTATATCGTCAGCGTGCATCGGTAAAAAGAATTGCAATAAGTCTGTATCAGTCCCTTAAGCGCCTTTTAATTGTAAAATGACGTAGCACATAGCTTATTTGATAGTAAACAAACGGCGAACGTTATGAATAATGACGGACGACCCAAACACACTTGGTTTAATGTCAATTGCCTCGCGGCTAGACAGGAATATAGACGCAAAGAAAGATTTTTGTTCAAAATAAAACTGATTTTAATCGCAATAACTTCGCACAATTATTTTCTAAAGGCAATACATGTTCAGACGAACTAAATATCGACGATGCTTTTACTCATTTTAAAAATCTATTTGGACAGAATATAGACGATGACACACCGACTGACGGTTCAAATAACTTTGATGGAAATAAAAACTACCAAGAGTATTTTAACAACGATATATCGCAAGAAGAGCTTCGAATCGCGGTATCGTTACAAAAGAATAATAAAGCCCCCGGTTTGGACAATTTACCTGCAGAAATATTTAAAGCTACACTTGACATTTGTTCACCGATCCTTATACGCATATATAACAAGGTTTACAACTCAGGAAACTACCCTTTGTCATGTGGAGAGGGAATTATTACACCAATATTTAAAAAGGGAGACCCAAAATTAGCCCGAAACTATAGAGGTATAACCTTAATAAATATATTAAGCAAAATTTACTCACAAATACTACTAAATCGACTTACTAAATGGACGAAGGACAATTTGGCTTTTAAACGAATAAATCTTTAATAGATTGCATATTTATTCTAAATGCAATTATAAATATTAAGGTGCTTAATTACGAAGAAAAATTGTATTGTGTGTTTATAGATTATGAGCGTTGTTTTGACAACATTGATAGACATTTCCTTTGGCAAAAGTTTCTATCACAAAACATTCATTGTAAAATGGTCAAAGCCCTAAATCTATGTTTTCATCTATACGGTCATGTGTGCGACTTAAAGGACAATACTCTCAGTTCTTCGACTGGCATATAGGCCTGAAACAAAGGGACCCTAGTTCTCCATTGTTATGTATGATGTTTGTGAACGATTTACTAGACAATGTTGATGGTAATATAGACAACCTTTTCTCTATAGGTGAATAAAAACTATTTCTACTGTTATATGCTGATGATCAAGTTGTTTTTGCAAAATCTTCATTATCTTTACACTATTGTTGAATAATATAGAACTATTTTGCAATATTTGTAAGTTAAAAAGTAATACGTCTAAAACCAAGGTAACGATTTTTGAAAAGGGACGCAAAACAGTGAAGGGTTTCTTTTAATATGGCACAAACTAGAGGTAGTTAATTCGTTTAAATATTTGGGGATTTACCTTTTCAAAAATGGCTCCTGGTTTAGAAGCAAAAAAGCTGTAGCTCACCATGGTTCATTTGCTTTGAACAAATTGTTTTCGATTTTTAACACGGTTGAATTGCCCGTTTCTCAAAAAATAGTTGGATACAGTTGTATCATATATATCCTACATTTTGGTAGTGAGATATTTAGAAGATATCAGTGCAAGGATCTTGAACTAATACATACGAATTTTTTTAGACGAATTTTGGGTGTAAAAAAGTCAACTAATCTGTAAGGGGAATTAGGAGGAGTACCACTGATTATTTTTAGAAAAAGATAGAATGATTAAATATTGTATTAAGATATTGAACTGCAGCGAGAATAGCAAATCAAAATATTACATACAATGGCACAAACTGGGCACATCAAATAAGAACAATTATACAAGAACATGGATTAGAATATATATGGATAAACAGATCTGATAATGATATTCCATTTCTTGTTATAAAACAAAGATAATTAGACATGTATTACCAACATTGGTACTCAGATATCAACAATTCGTGAAAATTAAGGTCGTATTGTTTGTATAAACACAAGTTTACATTAGAACCATACTTTGATGACATTAATATTTTGAAATATAGAGTCTCCTTAACGAAATTCAGGGTGTTTGCTCATAATTTGCCACTCAAACAGGGAGATACAATAATATCCATGAAGAACAAAGATTGGGTGTGTATTGTAATATGCAAGTTATAGAATCAGAGTATCATTTTTTATTAGTATGTCCAGCATATAGAGATTTACGTTTGAAATATTTTAAGTCTTATTATTGTAGATTGCATTCTTTACACTACTTTGAAAAAAAATAATGTCATTAATATCAAGACCGGCTCTAATCGGTATTTCAATATATATATATTTTGCATTGAAAAGAAGAACATGACTTGGTTATTTGTACATACTTATTCTTTATTTTACTTTCTAAAATGCATTTAATCTTACACATGCTAAATGTTAATGCCACACTTCGTTTTCCTCTGAAATGTTATATTTTTACTACCATCATCTTTGTTATCGCTATAAACTTTGTAAGTTTTTTATGCGAAATAAACTACTATTGTATTGTTAAACGTATTCTAAGTCATAAATATACATTGAAAATAGAAGAGGCGAAAGGCATTCACATTGTCGTACTCCTTGACCGCTTTATAATATATCTCGAGGTTCACAAAAATTTTGTTTGGCTCTTGTTTTCACATGGCCATACATACATTTAATTATATTAAAATGTTTTCCTCTGATAATAAACTATTTATTGTTTCTTATAACGTAATCAAAAGCTTTTAAGAAGTCCACAAAAACACAATATAACTTTTTGTTTTGACTTATAACATGATAAATTAACCTATGCAAAGCAAGGATATTATCAATGGGCCCCATTTGTGCAACAAATCCTGCTTGTGATTCTTTGTATTCGTGGTAGTATTCTGCCTATTGTGAGATCCTTTCTTTAATCAAACTATGAAAAAGTTTACCTAAGACACTTAAGTGTAATGTCCCTAAATTTTCTCAGTTTGTCAACACTCCCCTTCTTATGTAAATGTACTCTATAACCTTCCGTCCATTATTCTAGAAAAATCCTTATTGTAATATTTTGTTAAATAATAATAATAAATATGGCGATAATACTTGCTTTCCATAAATTAAAAAAAAAAAACATTCATAAATAAAAGTTAAGCTTTGAGATGCCCCTATTAAGATATTTTAATGTGAATTGGTTATCAAGTTCTGTTAACTTTGTGTTCAACTCATTTTTTATTAAACTATTATAATACAAGTCATCTTGTCTGCTTTGAAGACCATATCGTCAAGATTATCTATAGCTTTAAAATAGGTAGTAAACAAGTCTAGCGAAATATTCTTCGGTGATTTCGTAGTAGCTCACTCTCAGTAATTTCCGATACTTTTAGCATTTGAAGTCCTTGCATTTAGGAGTTCTTAAGTATTTTCTTTGACCTCTGAAAATCATAATGTCGTATTTTTTTTTATAAACACTCTTAGCACGAACCATTCTGATTCGATTTTTATCATAACTACATGTTCTTTAATATTGAACTCAGTTTAAAACGCTTTTCTTTCTTCCGAACAAATTTCTTCGAATAAAAGTTTCTCTTCGCGTACATAATATCGTTTCTTGGTGTTATATTTCCATTGTGAGTTTGTCTAAATAAAGACATATATATATATATATATATTCTAATTCGGATGAAAATGTATACAAACATTTTTCAATATCATCATTTCACCTACAATGGTCAATATCGTTTTCTACATAATTCAGAATATTTATTTATGAAAGACAAATTAATCAGACATTTATTTTATAAATTCGTACAGATATTTGCAATGTCTGTGTTATTTTATACAAAAAAAAACGTTGCTTACCTCATTATTTTATTTGTCTAAATCCTCTTTCTCAACACTAAAAATTTGAACAAGGAAGCTTTAAACCTTTTCTTCTATCAGAGAAAACCCCCAACTAAATCGAAAATCAAACAAACAAAAGATAATACACATGGTAGATAGGGCCTACCTGTCACAATCCCGGCTATCAAAAAAATACCGTACTTGAATGTCTACGGATTTCGTAACATAAATCTTTTAAATATTATTAAATTCTCAAGTGCAAAAAAACCCTATTGATTGAGTATCTACATAAATAATAACATAACGTTATTTTAAATGTATTAATATATTGTCTTCTTTTTAAAAATACCAAAAATAAATATAACAATTAATGTGCCGAATCGATCGGCTGCCTAAACAAAGAATATCATTGCTAGTGTTCATAACAATCAATCTAAAATAGAATAATACAAGCGCTTAATCATTGTACCTACAATAAAGACATTATATTTACCGGCAGCAGTTCTGATTAATTTGATAACTGTTAAGCGTATCAAAAATAAAAAATTTATAATAAAATTATACACGACACAAATGATGCCCACAGGTCTAATGCAATACGACATGTATTATTCAAGTTTTGGAATAACAGTGTGATGGTTTATGCTAGATATAATGTTTGTATGTATTGGAAGCCAATATTTAAAATAGTCGATTGGACAGTCTTGTTGGCCAGTAGTCGTTTCTCTCCCAAGAAAACGAGAGTTTATTTTGTAGACAGTGCTTATTGGATAATGCCAAATACTGGTGCCTGGTAGGTAACCGGTTTATATGAAATGATAGAAAAAAGGGCCGTTTCTAGCGGTACGAATGGAGGAATAATGTGTCAGGAAAGATACAGGGCATTTTTGCCCCGTGATCGCGATACTTTCAGTAATTCCCGTGCCATAGTTGGTCGGATCTAGAGCAGCAGAGATTACCAAGTAGAGCGTTCTATTATCAATATATATAGCACATACATATCGTATAACCATGGTTTTGTGGGTACCATTGGGACGTTTCTTATGGATGCTAGTATTCTCCTACCATTAGGAATCCAATGAAGGCGACTGAAAACAATGCCGTCTCGAACTTGTTAAGTCATTCTGCTGAAAGCATAATAAGGATACCTTGTTACTAAATACATCGATCCGACATGTCAATCTAACAAAACATTATTGACCAATGAGAACGCTGCAAACTATTCAACGCGTCAACTGTTTACATCCAGACATACTATTGAAGTTTTTAGACTATTCGCGAAAATGGTGCAACGATGTGCATTGGGAATATGTAATGCGGATGAAAGGTATCCAGAAAGACTAAATGTGGGCCGATTTATACGAGTTCTGACTCGTAAACCGACATTGAGAAGCGCAAACGCTGGATTAGAGCTTGGGACGGCCACACGAGCAACTGAATGTAAACACGATAAACCAGCACAAAGTTGTCTGATCAAAGGTTAGTAAATTGAAATGTCATTTTATCATATAACGATCAAAAATACAATCATTTCATTTTTAATTCTGAATTCTGCAAATGTTTATATTGTTTACTTTCCTGTGTCCTGAATATTTACCTCCATAATCATGCTAGTTGAAACCTCAAACATTTTTCATTAGGTTATGGATGTGCCCAGTTTAAACAACTGTTTATATCCTTTCCGCTACCATAGCCGCCTAATGCATACCCTAAATTCGGGTGTCCCCATTACCTCTATCATTCACCGGCGAACTACCACAGCAGTGTAAACCGTACTCAAATTTTCGGCTTCTGATTACCGCTATCGTACAGCGTGGGAATACCGCTTATTTTTATAATCTTGTACATGTTTTGCTAAAAGCAGAGACTTAAATCTCCCGATTAAAATGCGTTAGCAATTAGGTAAAATGTTTATCAATTTCGAAACGGTATAAATTTATAACATAATTAAAGAAATTAATTACAAACATTATATAGTACATAAAATTATATAACACCCTTATAAATCAAGTTTGCATTTCACGAATTAGTGACATATACATTATCCCTAATTAGGGATTTTATTGGTTTTAGTATGTAACGGCAATTAAAATATTCACTTATCAATATATATGACATTTCGGCATAACTACGCTCTGGTTGACTTCGGAAAAATACAAAACTCTCATTAATACACTACGGATATGATGAATTTTGAACAAATGTAGGAATAACCATAGACGTGTGTTGTAGTAATTTGATTAAAGACAATCATCAGTAGGTAAACGCAGATGCAAAACAGCGCAATGGTAATCCTGTGATATGTAGGTTGTGGTAATTTACATCTTTGGTATTGGCTACTTTTTAATGTTTATAAAACTACTATAGGCGAGTTATGTAGATAGGTATTACTTCTTTGAACAAGTTGTTAAAGTACATAAAGGATAATATTATGCATTAATACACTCTGGTAGTTCTAGTACAAACATTTCATGCATATGTATTTCAAAATTGCTGGAGACGTTTAATGTTATGATCAATCTTGGAATTATACCACGTGTGCATGCATAGATACACTATGGCAGTTTTAACTTTTGTAGTAACTCGATATTTATGTCTGTTGTTTTCCTCATATATACGCTACGGCTAGTATTTGATATTTCTAAAACAGCATTTTTGTACTACAGTAGTAGAAAAAGGTTTTCCAAAATATTTTAAAAGTACAATGCTTAAAATGATGTTTGTAAGGCAACATTGGGAAATGTTTTTATTATTTTATATTATGCATGTGTGTGCTTGAATCTGAGTAAATTGAAAAAATCCACATAAACACTCTCTGGAATGCCATGTATGACTAAACTATGTATGTATAAAAACGCTATTTTAGCTGTGCTTAATTTTAATGCAGACATCACATTATCACAGTTTTCCAGGCACGTGTCATTCTATGTAAAATTCAGTAATAAAACAAAAAGTGAAACTTATGATTTAAGAAGTGGTGTTACAATGTTTGTGTGTCTAGTTCATTGTTGTTTGGGTCCTTGACGTGTACCCTTTAACAGGGCCTATTTTTACTGTTCAACTAATGGGCTTGTCCCTGTAGTTTTCATTAAATTATACATATTTTTGTTTATTTTAGTATTTACACATGCATAATGCGATTACAAAACAATATATTTTTATCAAATAAATCAGAAAGGAATTACAATAACAATTCTCTATCATGATATTTTACACACAAGTTCATATATTTCCTATATAAATGTATTAATTCATACATCAAGGTTATAAAATGTATAGATCAATTATATACATCATAGGAACTTGAGGAATACATAGGGATAAAATCAAACATGATAATAATTTTTCTCCAAGCAACAAAGAACACATGTACATAATTATAAAATAGAAAAACATAGACCAAAACATAAATCAAAGTATTTGACTGTAACTTTTATATTGCTAAAAATATCGCAATATTTGTCACGGGAAACAACACCAGTATCATCACAGCATGCGATTAACGAAACGGCAACAGAGTCTAGTGGAGTTTCTGGTGCAATGCAATATCATCGGTCTGTAAAAAGAAATCACATATTGATGAATATTTGTTATAAAGACACGTTGTTAGCGACAATTCGAAAAATATGTCCACATTTTAAGCATGACATGTTTAATTCTATAAAAACATTAAAACATACATTATTCGTCCCTTCAGGAACAAAAGGTTGACACATGAACAACATTTTGTTATGATTATTTCATCAATACTATATTGAACATTTATTTTAATACATGATTGATCTAAACGGCGCTTTCTTGTACTAGACCCTGAAATTCAAGATGTGCCATTAAACAGTAGAAATAATTTAATGTATGCATTTTCATGAACTTCAGAGGCGGTTCATTGTTTCGATTTGAGGGTCATTTCAAAATACAATTATATAAAAAAACATATATTATTGAAAATGTTTTACATACATGAGTTGTTGTTTTCCGTTCCTCTGTGTTTCTGGAGCCAAAGTCTTGTTGGACTTGACCTCCATTCGGCCTTTCCTAGAGGTAATGCCACGATACGAAATAAAACATTCCCTTAATTAAATAACGTTTCATTTGAGTTTTATTTTATAAACATCAGAATTATACTCGTGCAAGCTGACTCTGCACTGCACATTGCCAAAGAGGTCCAAAAAAATGTCGCTTGTTTGTTTGGATTTCCTTATACGTGTGCTATTCCCGCCGATAAGTTGTTCTGCAACCTAAAAACAGGAACATAAAACATTAAACAGCTGATTGATTTTAAAAGATGTTGTTCATGTTTCATTTTGGTACATGCAACGATCAATATGTTATTAAACCTGATTATGGTTTCTATTTAACATTCTACAGCATGTTTGTAATATACTGTAAAAAAAAGTATTACCATTCTCTCAAACAGCTTATAGGTAGCCGGAGGGTTGACGCTTTATACATAATGAATCACAAGCGAGATGTCCACGGCAAACCACACAAATTAGGTCCACAAATAAGCACTTTGTGTTGGTACACTGTAAATGTTGACTGTCTACAACACCCATGTTCTTTTTTAATTAAAAAACTTTGATGCATGTTTTTTCCCACTTTCCTTATGTATTTACTTCTTCCGTCAAAACCTTGTTCTGTTGGCTATTTATTTTAGGATTGAAACATGTCATCGGGTTGCACACATGTTTTGATTATTCCCATAAAGTGGACATAAGCTTCCGGTCCGAAATATTTCATGCCATGTGTTCCCCTCTGCTGAGCATCCTAACTTTGCCATCTCTTTTCGTGGACTGATTTTGCGATTGACCAATATGTCCTTCCGGTGTTTAATGCGTGACACAATTGTATAGATTTTGTCCAAACGCCAGAGGAACTGATGTTTTAAACTTGTCGGCAAATACAACATGATCATCCTGTGATGTTTTCTCTTCAGTTCTCTACAACTGTTTGAGTCAACCCTACTTCTATCTTTCGACTTAAGTACGCCTGGTAATTCCTGAGATACCCCATGACACACGGAGCACCAACGATTCTTGAATGGTGACCGTGACATTTGATCATTGCTTCATCGACAGATATGTATTGATGCATGTTTTATTAAGTCATGCTCCTTTCCCATACAACTTTCATAACAGGAGTCACTGTGGTTCCAATGTAACCTTGATGCGACCTTGTGATATTTGTCCGGTTGGTTAATTGACTATTGCAGTGGTTTTCATGGCAACTGTGACAGCTATTTTGTAATGGATGTTATGTTGATACATTTGCTGTCACTATGGTTTCCATGATAACTTTATAGCGATCACGTAATAGATATCCGGTTGGATTTATAAGAAAGTTATACCATATATTTCAACAGTTTTAAAAGGAAGCGTAACTAGCGTTTAATGACCTTCAAAGGCAACGTCGCCTTTGAAATGGATTGTGTTATGTTGATTACGTATTATGTTTATACAGGAAATACCGCTGCGTAGTTTTGCATACTTCTAAATTCAATAACGCTACCAAAGTGCACTTAAGTGACTGATTTAGTTTAATTCAAACATGAAATGTCTACCTTATCGAAGTTAACTAACAGTCCGTAAAACAAATATCACAGTAATACCACTGCGCAGTTTTGCTCATTTCTTAAATTTAACAGTGATACCACAGCGTACTTCTGATACAAGACGAAAAGCATAAGCATGCTATTTTATAAAAGCAAATTTACAAATGCCAGAGGCGAATAATGTTGAATGACTATTTTTAAAGAAATACCGTTGCTTATTTTTGCATGGTTATTATATTTGAAAGCAATTCCGTAGTGTAGTAACTGTTTCTAAGACAAAGTACCGTAGGGTATTAATGCTGTTTTTAAAATTCACAATCCTTCTTATTTTAATGAAAAACGTACCACAAATTTGTAGAAAACGTGCATTTTGCGGCTGTGGAACTGGACGTACCTACTTTTTCGGTACGTTTCAGTCGTCTACAGTATTCCTACAGTAAAACAGTAGCGGTAACCAGCACCCTTGAAAAGTTGGTCTGCATTAGGCGGCTATGGTAGCGCGTCGATGTACGGTAGCGGTATTCGAAAGGATATACTTTTATTTACAGTTATTTGGTGGCAATCACTGTTTAGTGAATAGGGATTCACTCCAAAACAATGGCAAGGACAAATGTTTTGTTAGGCTTAATAAGGGCATTATTCTGCATTGGAAACTTATGGCTGCCACGTACTTTTGTGTTACTAAATAGACATGTAAGCTAAGAAGGGCATGAGGTGTCCAATGGTGAGGCCAAATACCTAGAATTAGCTGATCAAAGTGGACGCCTTCATATTGACAGTACAGCAGTTGTATTAGTACGGGATTGAATTTGCACTGTTTTGTAGCGCATTGAAACCAGAGCAGACAAAAAATACGTCACATACGTCTCTTAAATTGTGTCCTTGCTTGTTCTTTGAAGTGAAAAGGTACTCGTTGTTCATATTACAAATTATCTGAAATTGTTTCCCATAATCTGTAAACCCAATTTTTGTGTAGCGAGTAACCTTGCACCATAGGATGTAAAAACGATATTATAGATTATTGATTGATATCCAATCCCTCGGCGGCCTGAACAAATACAAGTGTTTGTTAAATAAGCCTTAATTTAGCCTAAAGTATATGTGAACAAGCGCATGCGATCATTTGTTTCCGATTTTTTCATTGGATGTTTGAAAAACCGTTTACTTATCTAAGTAAACAAGGCAATATTGAAGATCCGACCAATAGTAAGGTCAAGTGTAGCAGACGTTTCCGTTTAGTTAATCTTGAAGTCGCCTAAAAATGGACGATTAGATTTAATAGCCTGACTAAAAAAATCATTTTTCAAACGAGAATTGCAATGCTGTTAGGATCACAATTTTCTTGGGCAGAGACAAAGCTTCATCTATATCTTATCTTATTAAATAAATCCGTATTTGGAGTAATTTGAGTTTTACCGCGTTAGGAAATCATACATATATAATGTTTATCGGGAAAGGTTACCTAAATGATGATAATAAGGTCAGACCAGCGCTTATTTTGCGTTGACGGGTCTTGGTCGCAATTGTTATGAAGGACATGCCATAAAAGTGCGCGAATGGATTGTGCAAAAGCTCGGCCATCTCTGGAAAGCTTAACGTCCCATA